>NW_025225427.1:6060-8932 GCF_018294505.1 Triticum aestivum
CCACGTGTCGCCTCCTAACCCGCCAGCAGTTTGACGGCGCCGTCCGTTGCCGTCAGACGGAAAACTACGCCGACAGCTAAACTATGCCGACGGCTGCGCCAGGGCCGTCGGCATACCCCCCTATGCCGACGGCATTATTATGCCGACGGTCTGACTGGAGTACGCTGACGTAATCTAGACTGACGGCTCTATGCCGACGGCTGCCGTCGGCATAGATCTATGCCGACGGCCTAGGGGCCTATGCCGACGGCCCGTGGCCGTAGGCATAGACCGCGAGTCCGGTAGTGGAAGGCTGGGGAGAAGATAAAACTGGCAGATACTGTCATCGTACGCGTCCTCTCTCAGTCAAAAAGAACAACGGCAAGCTAGAAAATGGGCAATCAGCTACAAATCAGCTGGGAAGCCAATTCTCATGGGCCTGCACCTTACCAACACATATCCACACGATCCTTGTATGGCATATTGCCACAACCATCTCCTGGAACGAGGTGCCGCTGGAGGGCAACTTGGATCGTCTTGTTGCCGTGAGCCTGTCAGATTACTGTGCCTACCTGGTAGCTTTTGTTCCGGACATGCTGCCTGGCCATGGCTACGACACACGGTGCACATTCGACGCTGTGGTGCTGGAGGCTCAGCAGTGCCTTGCCGAATGTGAGACTGTGAGCAACAGATGTGAGAAGCTGGTGAGGGGCTTGGGCAGCATGGGCGGCACAGGCACAATCTTATATATGGGAGCCAAGCTTGGGAGGCAACTTAGAGACATGGTCCCCGACCAAGAGCAGCGTTGGAAGGTGTTGGCCGACTTTTGGGCAGAGTTCATACTCTTCCTGGCGCCATCTGACACTACAGAGATCCATGGGGAGAAGCTGTCCGCTGGCGGTGAGTTCATGACACATCTCTGGGCGCTTCTCACTCATGCCGGCATTCTGGAGCGGCCCTCTTCCTCCTCTGGGATTGACCCTCTGGGAGGGATTAATGCTCCCACTGCACAAGATTCCGCGGTCTGAGTTACATTGTGAAACCTATATATGCTATCTTCTTTTGCTTGTGTACGCTTTGTATGTTTGTTGGTCCTGTTTAAAGCCCTGTAGTTGCAGAGGCTTGGGGGTGTCAGTGTGTTCGTCATGTTCAATAGTTGCGTTCATATATAGGTGGATGTCACATTGTGTTGCTTGATGAAGATTGACCATAAGTTGATCTGTAGTAGCTTGCACTGTAGACGCGCTTCCTCATTACAGTTTGTCATATCTTCCAAGAACTGAAGCTACTCTTCATTGTCTGCTCTTTTGCGATCCTTGTTCTGTTTGTTTCACACTCCGTGTCATGTCGTGTGTTTGCTGAGTGTCCTATCTGTGTAAAAGCAGTGCGGAGTTGCTCGTTGTGGAAAGGTGGAAACTGTAAACAGATTTTTGGTAGACCCGCACCTTGATCTGTGGAGGGAAGATTTAATTCACAGCTGCAGGGGCTGTGCTACTATTTATGCTAGTTGGAACCATTTATAAACTAGTCTGAGCTAAATTTAGCTAAATTGCTTCACGAGAAGTTCACGAAAATCGAAATCCAGCAATATATGTATTTAATCTGAACAAAATGCAATGTATGTATGCTTTGCTTTGGGAAAATGACACTATTTGGCTTTGGCTCATCTTTGTTGTGCCGCGTAAACAGCTCGGAATCACTACTACTGTCGTCGACATCCACATCAGAATCCCTTGGTAACACAAGTCTATCAAGAATGGTTTGATCAAGCGCCGTTTCTTGAACCCTTCCAGCAAAACAACACCTGGAAAGCACAAGCATAAGCATGTAGTTCAACAAAGAGGTTGGGCCATAAATGTTATTGAAGATATTGAGCAGACAGCTAGATTTCCATTCAGAAACATCATATTTTTGCATAAAGTCAACCTGAAGACTGAATGACTAGCTAACAAAACTTTGGTTTGTGTGACGCTGCAACTCTTAATTAACAAAAGAATGTACAATGCTATGAATCCATAAATTTTATCCAAATCCGTCGCTTCCATCGTGCAGATTCCGAGTATCAACAGCAGACTGCTTTGCATGGGACCACTCGCCAGCAGCAGGTCGGCAAGATAGTGTCCGATTCACCACCATCGGCGGTTAACTAATTAGACATTTCCATTCAGCTTGTTGTCCCGGGGAACAAATATTTTTAATATCTCAATTACTAATATTACAAGGACTTGATAGTACAGAGAGAGATGGATGAGCAACGCAGCAGTTGTTAGAGCAGTACCGAGGGCCCGCAGCATGCCCAATTCAGCAATGGCTTTCTTCGGATTTTCTTTTCTCTTCTTCTTTATATTTTTCCCTCGGTTTAGTTTGTTTATTTCTTTGATTTATTTCTTTAGTTTTTCTACTTTTCTTTTTTCCAACACATGTCTAATTTTTTCATACGCATTGTACATTTTCTGTATACAACATAAATACTTTTTATACACGTTTAACATTTTTTAAACACACAATTAACATTTTCTCAAACATATGCTTTTATGTCAAAATTTTCAAACGTTGTACATCTTTCATATACATCTAAAAAGAATTATATGCATTTAACATGTTTTCTAACACATGTTTTGAACAATTTTCAAATACATGTTATCTTTCGTATACATCTAATTTTTTTATGCATTTAACATGTTTTGCGATACATATTTTGACATTGTTCAAATACGTGTTATAAAATGAACATTGTCTAATTTTTAAAAAAATTCACAATTTTCTTTAAACGTGTGAATATTTTCTAATTGTATATGCATTTCTGGAATACTACTAATTTTTTTTTGAATTCACAAACATTTATTTACAGTGTATAATTTTTTCTAAAACTAACACGTACATTTTTAAGAAA
>NW_025225427.1:9260-43867 GCF_018294505.1 Triticum aestivum
TCTCTCTCTGGTAGATCGGATTGATCTGCCACCATTTTGCTGCACAACGTTACTCCTAATTTTCCTAATTTATATTTACCCACTGATGCCTAATCTTAGCATCCTGGATGTCTGCATGTATCCTCTTTTTTTTTCTGATCCTGTACGCTTTTGTGGAGATGCCAAGCTAATTTATTCACTTCGTCTCCACTAATGATGTTGTTTCAATCTATCTTTAGATGATACAGATGAAGGCAGGATCAACAACTGGTCTCGTGGTATGTGCTTCCATCAGCATACTTAGTTTTTCTTTAGATTATTATCCTGCTATAGTGGAAAGATGAACCTTTGGTATGCACATTCAATTGATCCTTCCACATCACAACCGGCTTCGGCGCTTCCTCTCACCGGAGGACCAAGAAGAGGGGCGCGCTCCGATGCATTTCAGGTACGGATTTTATTGAACTAAACCAACAACAAAGTAGACTATCATATGTGCGTCTATGGGTTATGAAAGTTTGTTTCGTGAACAGTCTTCGGTGTTGTGCTACCAAAATCTTGGGATGTGCTTATGCTCGCTTCTTCTATAACATTTCTTTAGTTGAACGAGTTGCACATCAATCTATAGAAAAAACTTCAGTTGTCAATTATAACACTCTGTTTTTTGGACTATTTAATAAATTAATACTACCTCAGTACCAGTATCCTAAAAAACATCTTATATTTTGATACGGATGTAGTAGTTTTCTTAATTGCCAAAATATCCTCCTCATATATAGAGCTACGAAATCCTGCAGCAATCGTGCGGGGCATCATCTAGTTCCTATAAATGCACATATGCACACCCTACTTCTATGAGCATCTTCGAGAGACTAAGCCGATACATCAACTTGAGATTAAAGAAGTCGCCACAGATGCCTTCGTAGTCGATGGGAATATCTCATCCCACCGAACACAGCTGTCATCGATGCCACCATTGACCCTCTCAAAGACCTTTCGATGACCGCTTCCGCCGTGGAACCGTAGGAAGTCATTGCAATATAGTTGCGGTCACCATCACCCGACCGATCGGATCTGTATCACCTCCACCAAGCCGTGGTCCTCAGCCACCCGAGCCAGAACACCGCCATGGACGACACAACCACTTGTCGTCGAGAGTAGCCAACACGCACTCCGTCAACATCCGGCTACCACCCAAGCAACCAACAAGCATCCGTCCATCAGATCTGGAGGCAAAGCCCGGCCAGCCCGAACACAAGCCAGGCGCCTGAGGCCTAGCACCACCATACACGGCCAGGTGCAGGACAGCACACACAACCGCAACTAGCTTCCTAGCACCCTAACACTATGATCCGCCGCGGCCGTGGCCAGTCACACACTTATGGGCGCCGCCTCCTCGCTCATGAAGGACGTAGCCAAGGTGTACCCTCCACTCCCTTCACCTTTGACGGAAGGGTGCCACCGCTGACGACACGGCGGCGACGAGATGAGATCTGATGCTAGTTTTGTTGGCTAGGAGTTGGTCGCCTCCGGAGATGCCTGAGCCGTCGAGCATGACTTACTTGAGGGTAAAAAAGCCAGTCTTTTCTCAATATTTCTTTTTCCTGTTTGTGTTTTCATTTTTTCATTCCCCCTTTTTCATATCCGCGCTTTTCAGTGTTTGTTAAAACTTTCAAAAAATATTCACTTTTTAAAATTTTGTTCAAAATACAAATATTCACATTTTACAAAATTGTACAGAAAGTTCAAAAAACCATGTCTTTAAAAATGCTCAGAATATCAAACATGAAACATTTTTAAAAAGAGCAAACAAAATTATGAACACGAACATTTTGTGAATTTTCCAAACATTTTTGAAAACCACTAACAAATTTGGAATTAAAAAAATCAGAAACACATGAATAAAAAAGTAAAACAACTTTTTAAATTTCCCTGATTTTTAAATTCCAAATATTTTGTGATAGCTTGAACATTATTTGAAACTCCCCAAATTTTTTTGAATTCGAGCAAAAAATTTAGAGAATGATTTTTTTGAATTTTTGAATAAATTTGAGAAAAAGGGACATCTTTTAAATCGAGAAACCTTTTTCATATTGACGAGTTCTAGGGCTGGCCCAAGAGGCGTCCAGCAAGAGCGCTGTTCTCACCTAGTTGGGCCAAAGCCTAAGCGTTTTTTCTCTTTCTATTTTATTTTCTTCTTTTATCTCTAATTCATTTTTCTCCTTTTGAACTTTATTATTATTTTCGAAGTTAGTTAAAAAATGGAAATATTGTTTGGAATAGCAAAATAATATTTTAAAATAACTATTAGAAACTATGATTTTAATTTTTTTTCAAATATTTATTAAGTGATTTTAAAAAATGATTTACTATTTTCAATTTATCTGTTTGTATTTATTAAATTTAGAATAACAGTTTTAAGTACCTATTTAAATTACGATTTTATATATTTTTTCCTTCAAACCTAGCATGGATTTCTACCATGAGATGTCCACCTGCTTGCATAAGTTAGGGTCATTTGAAAGATGTCCAAATATAGACCATGTTCAACAGACAGTGTTTGGGTAGTCCAGAAGGCTCCGTCTGAGAGCATGTTGTTTATCAACATGCTTGAAATGGCCCTAATTTTCTAATATAGCCTTGTATGACCAAATCAAGGCGTAATATCAAGTAAGTTGGGTTTCGATAAGTTTTGCATTTTCTGGAGTTTTCTTATGTCCTAACCATATTTTGAAATTTGTAAATAATTATGCCATTTCAAATGTTGTATGAAAATCATACAAACATGCCACTTTTCCAAAATTGTTGAGAAGTTCCAAACAATTGATCAAAATTTTGAACAAAACTTGCAATCCACATACTTTCAAAAAAATGATAAATTTGTTTTTGAAACACAAACATTTCTTAAATTTGTGAACAAATAATTCTAAAACCGGAACATTTTATGAAATTCCAGATTTTTTTTAATTGTATAGAATATTTGAAAACATGAACATTTTCCTCTATTGCCAACATTTTTTTCAAATTTTTGAATGGTTTTCAAACGGAATAATAAAGTTTCAAAAGGAGAAAACTGAATTAATGACAAAAGAAAAAAGAAAAAATACTTAGTTTATTGTGCGTGCCCAAGCGTTCATGGATATGAAAAAGTTGTTCACCGATAAGAAAATCTCAGATTTAAAAAAAATCACTAAAAAACTTGCAAAAAAGTTTGAGAAATTAAAAAGTATTCACAAATTTAACAAAAAGTACATGAATTTATTTTTTTTAGTTTTTTTAAAGTTCACGCTTTGGAAAAAACATAAAAAGAAAAAATAAATAGAAAAAGGAAGACGAAAAAAACCAGAATAAAATAAAATAAAACCCGATTTTAAAAATAAAAACAAAAAATCCCGAAAAAGCAGTGGAAAACGGGCTTTAATTATGGCACCGTCAGTGACTTATGCCAATTATGTTCTTCCTATTTCTTTTAATTATGTGCGCGCTAGTTGGTCGGATGTTACTATTTCTTTAATTGGGCCTGCCGTAATGGGCTGGTGATTCGGACGGTTAAGAGTCTAAGCTAATGGCACCATCAGTAATCGATGCTCCCCTCAAAAATAAAATAAAATCAGTAATCGATGCCATCAGTTCCCGGGTGTGTCTTGAAAGAAAAACAGTTCCTGGGTGTGGCAGAGCTACCCATTTCCCCTAGTATGGTAGATAGAGTTGAGCGGAGTATTGAGGGAAGTGTTCGAGCTAGTCTTTGAACCTGTCCACTATATGTGTTTAATCCTTATTGTACTACTCCCTCCGTCTCAAAATAAGTGTCTTAACTTTGTACTACCTCTCTCTCAGTTTACAGGGCGTGCGCGTACCCCTAGGTCGTCAATTTGATCAATCTAATACAAGTCATATATTACAAAAAGTATACCAATATAAACTTTAGATGTTCTATTTTCAAAAGATATAATTTTTATGTTATATAATCTATAGTAAGGTGATCAAATTGGCAACCTAGGCATACGCGTAGGACTTGTATTAGATTGGTAGTGAAAAGTTGTATTAAGCTTGAGACACTTATTTTAGGACAAAAGAAGTACATCTTAAATGATTTATGTATATATACCGCAAGAATAGTACTACTAGCCAACTAGCTACTAGTCTAGATTGTGAGAAGTGCATGCATGTGTAGTAGATAGAGAAAAAAAGTACCTGCCGAGGCATGATGGCTAATATTTCAGTGAAGGCCTATTAAAGACAAGAAAGCCCAGGGATCAATCTGACCAATCGGTCTGCAACTCCAGATGAATTACTTTTACTTGGCTAGCTAGTCAGCACCTGGCAGTTAATTATGGGGGGAGCACAGGGAAAAGTTATGTTTGTGCGCATCAACAAAACATTGTCAACTGAAACTAAACTACTAAATAAGGACAGTGCGAGCAATTGTGCATATAGAGTCGGGTTTTTTCTCTTGCTCAAACAAAGGCATGTGAATATATATATATTCTACCACAACAGTGGTACTACTAGTCTAGTTCGTGTGAGAATAGAATGCATGTGTAGCTAGGAAGAAAAATACCTGTCGAGGCATGATGACTGAGTAGTATCAAGAAATAGCATGCATGTGTATGTACGCAGATAAATACCTGTCGAGGCATGATGACTAGTATTTCAATGGACGCCCGGCAGAGACACGAAGCTCCACAAATCTAACCCATCGATCGATCTGCACCTCCAGATGAATCAATTTGCTAGCAGCTATATATAGATCACCTACAAGAAGAGAGTAGGAATCCGTTATCTCAGTCAAGGCATAATATATATACCGCGACCAATTAACATGCGATAGATAAATTGCAGGATAATTATGTTTTGGTAGCATATTTTTTTTAGAGAAAAATGTTTTGCTAGCATATGCAACTAGTAATTATCAGAAAAGCGCAGGAATTACCTGTGTTTGTGCATAGTATTACCACGAGCAATTACATGATATATATAAATAGCAGAAGAACTAATCATACCGTATAGTAGTAGTAGCCTGCACTGCAGTATCTGAATTTGCCGGCACACAAATCTTCCTTGCGCCAAAAGAAAAATGTTGATGCCAGGTTATACCAAGGAGGAGAGGAGCAAGGAATGAATGGACGGGGATATTGGAGAGCAGTGAACCAGCTGCAATGGTACGTATGGTATGTATCGCAGCGCCTGTGCTTGGCAAAGATGGTTCCTTCTTTGCTTGAGGCTGGAGCAAAGATGGTATTGCAGCCATGCCTCTCTGCGTCTTTGCTTCTTTCTTTTCCTTTTACTTTGAAATAAAGTAAGGGCAGGGTAGGCCCTAGACTTTGGATTGGATACTACCATTTGATTCTCACAATACAGATCAGGCGTGAGTACTTCTCCTTCCGTTCCGAATTACTTGTCGCACGTATGGATGTATCTAGATGTATTTTAGTTCTAGATACATCCATTTCAGCGACGAGTAATTTGAAATGGAGGGAGTAGTTAGTACCGACTTGCATGCTCTAGTGGGGCCTGTGAATGCATGCATGGTGACAGCAGCTTTGGTCTTGCAGAGCTGTTGAGCACCTCTTTTGTGTGTGCTTAATGTGTTTTTTCTTGTCATTGTGGTTTTTGTTTTCTGTAAACTAGAGGTAAATAATTAATGTTATAAACATGAGATTTTTTTTTGTAGAATGCAGTGTTGACAGACAAATGAAATGCAATGTTGAGGTTAGTGTATGTAACTAGTCAACCGTCGACGTTTCTTTCATCGAACGGACTGAGGCAGCTGGAACTGGGATGATATTGATCTTGCTGGAAGTGGAGTGAGAGTTATGAGAAAATAATATCTGAATAGTTTCAGGAATATAAGAAATAGTTTCAAGAGACTTCCGAAAGAGTTTCAGATATTTCAAGAAATGTTCTATTAGATCCTGAAAACTTCTGATAATGCTCAGAAGATTATGGAACCTTCCGCATAAATCCGAAGGGTTCCCGGTTCGAGGAAGCCTTGGCTGGGCCAAGGGGTAAGGCCCACGAGGCCGTAGGTCGGTTGCACAAAGGTGTTCTATGGTAGGCAAGGCGCTTACCCCTGGCCTGGCCAGACGCTATTGTCCTTGGCGTTTATGTAAACACCGGGATCTGCGGTGTTTCATGTTGGAATCCAAGGAGGACTCTTCCCTGCGATCCAAACCGACTTTGGGGAGCCCCCCTCCCGAAATTGCGGCACCAGCACTCAACATATAAATAGAGGGGAAGAGGCAGCCCTTGGAACACAAGTTTTGGAGCCTCTTCTACTTCTTTAGTTCTAGTTCTAATTTAGAGTTGATCTAGATTAGAGCTAGACCTAGTTCTCTCTAATCCTCATAATAGAGAAGCCCCGTGTGTTTCTCTTCTTCTCCCTCTAATTCTCTGGCGACGATTTTAGCTCTGGACGGTGAAGCGCTATCGGATCATGAAGTCTATACACCTGCAATCCGTAGAGATTGTGCTTTCGGTATTCAGTTTGAGGGAACGTTCGCGAACGGTTCGAGGGACTTCATCAACAACCTACACCAACTCTTATTCCGCTGCAACTCGAAGTTGGTAACGATCTGATCTAAACTTCTTACCCACAAGTAGTTATATTGGATTACAGGGTAGTTATATTGGATTAACCATAACATGCGCCAGCGTCAGGTCCATGCTCATTGCACGTCCGGCATTTGACCACCACCGCTCCGTGAGAACTGCTTTCCGCAGGCCGGTGCACTTTATGCCATGTTGTCAGCATGTCACCTGTATAAATTGATGGCACAAGAGAGCGGTGTTAGACAGCACGGGTGCGTTTGCTCCCGGTAAGTGGACCAATGGGAGTAAACAACATCGGTGGGCCTCCTCAGGTATGCGAGTCGAGCGACAGTAGATTACTGTTGACATGTACCGCCTACAGTACGCAATTCACGGTAACAGCGACCCTTGGAGATGTACTGTTGGTACAGAAAAGCAGGTTCTGGTACATGATTGTCACGAACAAAAGTTCTGTCGGCGTATGCGTAATGGCAGAGAAATAAATGACATTGCCGGCCAACTGCATTTCTGAGAATCACTATGAGGATGGGCCGGGGGGTTTGAGGGGCCAGGGCCGCAAGTGAGACACGTAATCTCTTCTCTGCTTTGCGGTGCGCTCCACAAAGAGGAGAACCTATGGCGACGGTGGAGGATACCGGTGTGGGGCTGGAGTTTCTCTCAGATCCGGTGGACAGGTATGTTTTGTACTGCATCCTATCAGCGTATTGAGGCTACATCTTCTTCAGCAAATCGCCTCACGTTTGCTTGGCTGATCTGTCAGGTTCCCCTTGCCGGATCTTGAAGCCGGGGACTTGACGCTGGGCGCTGACACAGACACAAATCTCACTCAATCAGCTGCTGACTCCAGCATGGGTGATGTGGGCGACACACCTCTCCCCCTCCAATTAGCAATCACCAACAGCTGCGAAGCTTTGTGCTTGTCAGTGGCGCATTTAGAGGAATCATCTAAAAATCAAGGATCTGGTGGCTGGACAAAAAGGTGATGCCACTGAGATGTTAACTGCATTTTCTGCCTCGTTGATGCTTCTCAGAACCTATTCTGATTGCAGAAATGACTTCATTTTCTTACCTCATATTGCTTGCCAATATACATACTGTGTTATCCAAAAATAATCAGATGTCTAGGAGAACATATCATTGCTTGTTCATCAATCAAAATCTGGTTTATGCATGTAAGGATGGAATTTACTGTGCAGTGTATATTGATTTCGTTGTTGTAAAAAATTGAGATATTTAAGACAACAAAGCATTGCTTGTTAATCAAACAAGAACTACTTTCTTCATGTAAGAATTCTTAATATACTAAACCTGGCCAGGTTTAAATTACCTGGTTTTTTTTTTGACTTTTTCTTATCAGTCAAAATGGGACCGACGGGTGGGTGCCACGTGTTTTACTGGGGGATACAGCCGGGTATGCCATCGTGTACGTGAAGGAAATATGTCCTAGAGGCAATAATAAAGTTATTATTTATTTCCTTATTTCATGATAAATGTTTATTACTCATGCTAGAATTGTATTAACCGGAAACTTAGTACATGTGTGAATACATAGACAAACATAGTGTCACTAGTATGCCTCTACTTGACTAGCTCGTTGAATCAAAGATGGTTAAGTTTCCTAGCCATATACATGAGTTTTCATTTGATTAACGGGATCACATCATTAGGAGAATGTTGTGATTGACTTGACCCATTCCGTTAGCTTAGCACTTGATCGTTTAGTATGTTGCTATTGCTTTTTTCATGACTTATACATGTTCTTATATGACTATGAGATTATGCAACTCCCGTTTACCGGAGGAACACTTTGTGTGCTACCAAACGTCACAACGTAACTGGGTGATTATAAAGGTGCTCTACGGGTGTCTCGGAAGGCACTTGTTGGGTTGGCGTATTTCGAGATTAGGATTTGTCACTCCGATTGTCGGAGAGGTATCTCTGGGCCCTCTCGGTAATGCACATCACTATAAGCCTTGCAAGCAATGTGACTAATGAGTTAGTTGCGGGATGATGCATTACGGAACGAGTAAAAAGACTTGCCGGTAACGAGATTGAACTAGGTATGATGATACCGATGATCGAATCTCGGGCAAGTAACATACCGATGACAAAGGGAACAACGTATGTTGTTATGCGGTTTGACTGATAAAGATCTTCGTAGAATATGTGGGAGCCAATATGAGCATTCAGGTTCCGCTATTGGTTATTGACCGGAGACGTGTCTCGATCATTTCTACATAGTTCTCGAACCCGTAGGGCCCGCACGCTTAACGTTCGGTGATGATTTATATTATGAGTTTATGTGTTTTGATGTACCGAAGGTAGTTCGGAGTCCCGGATGAGATCGGGGACATGGCGAGGAGTCTCTAAATGGTCGAGACGTAAAGATCGATATATTGGACGACTATTCGGACATCGAAAAGGTTTCGAGTGATTCAGGTATTTTCGGAGTATCGGGGAGTTACGGGAATTCACCGGGAGAAGCATTGGGCCTTATTGGGCCATACGGGAATAGAGGAGAGAGGCCAAGAAGGAGGCGCGCGCCCCGGGAGGTCCTATATGCTGCTCTTTGCGTCAAGTTGCTGGTGTTTCGCACAGAGCCTTCACTTGGGTCCTTGTTGGGCCGTTTTCTATTTCTACTATTTCGCGAGCGAGCGAGAACTCAGTGTTTCTGGTCGCTTCCCTTCTGTCTAAAAAAGAAATTCCACGGTTGCAGGGATTCGAACCCAGGACCTTACACTATACGAAAAGTGGTACTACCAGTTGAGCTATCAGTTGTTAATGATTCTTCAGCAGCGCCAAGCTTAAAGAACCAAACACGCAGCGCAGTCCAAAATATATATCTTGAATTTCAAAAGCATTTTTATTAAAAAAAATGAAGAGATCTGTGACACACAAGCAAATTGCTGATTTGCAAAAAAAAACCGAAATGCTTGCAAAAATCAGGAACATTTTTTTGAAACGGGAACCTTTTAAAATTCCAAGGCAGAAATTTGAAAAAGCGAAAATATTTGAAAAATGTGAAAACAAGAACATTTTCTGAAAATTTTAAATAGAACAATTTTAAAAACTCCTGAAAAAATGAAAACATGCACATTTTTGAAAATTGCGAACAATTTTGGGAAAGAGAACATTTTTTAACTGCCCAATTTTTTTTGAAATTTGTGAACCAAAAGTTGAAACTGAACAATTTCAAAACTCCTGAAAAAATGAAAACATGCGCATTATTCAAATTTGTGAACAAATTTTCAAAGCAGGAACATGTTTTGAACCGCACGAAATTTTTTTAAATTTGTGAATTTTTTTTTGATAATGAACGATTTTGAAACACCTGAAAAAACTAAAACATGCACATTTTTTAAAATTGCGAACAATTTTTTGAAAATGGGAACATGTTTTGAACCACCCAAACATTTTTTGAAATTTGTGAACAAAAATTTGAAACTGAACAATTTCGAAACTCAAAAGTGAGAGTGTGCACATTTTTCTGAATTCTTTTTGAACAATTTTCAAAAATGGGAACATTTTTTGAAATTCCTGGGCAATTTTTGAACAAATTTTGAAAGCGGAAACATATCTCTTAAACCGAACATTTTTTAGTTTGTGAACAAAATTTGAAAAGACGAACACTTTTTTTAAATTCTAAAAATTTATAAAATTTCTGAACAAAAATTTGAAAAGAGGAGCATTTGTTTTTGCCTAGGCGAACAAAAAAAATGGAAACTGTAGAAAATGATTTTGAAAAACATGAACTTTTTTTGAAGTTGCGAACAAATTATGAAATTCTGAACAAAGTTTTAAACCATGAACATTATTTGAATTTTTGAGCAAATATTGAAAATGGGAAATTTCATGAAATTATGAACATTTTTTGAAATAAAGCGAACAAGTTTTGCAAGTTATGAACAAAATTTGAAAACAGGAACATTTTCTGTAAAAATGATTTTTTTTATAAAATGCGAACATTTTTGAAAAAGAAAAAGAAATCTAAGAAAGAAAATGAAAATGAAAAGAAAATCAGAGAAAAAAGAAACAATTAAAGAAAACAAACAAAAAGAGGAAACAAGGAGAGAAAAGGAAAAAATAAATAGAAAAAAATAGAAAAGAAAGAAATCCGGTTCAGGAACCTTCTAGAAGGTTCCCAAAACCGTAAAAAACCGGCTGTGAACCTTCAGAAGGTTCCCAAAACCGGGAACGCTGAAAACCGCAGACAGGCCGGCCCAAAACCGAACGATCGCCTGATCGCCTGTGCGAAGCAGCGTCTGTTTGCCGCAGAGAGCAGCGAATAGGGAATTCTGCGCGCCCCCCCTCTGGTCCGAATTGGACAAGGGGTGCAGCCCCCTTTTCCTTCTCCCTCTTCCCCTCTTTCCTTCTCTCCTACTTCGGGAACGAAAGGGGAATCCTACTAGGACTTGGGAGTCCTAGTAGGACTCCCCACACTTGGCGCGCCCCCTCTAGGGCCGGCCTCTCCCTCCCTCCTTTATATACTGAGGCAAGGGGCACCCCATAGACACAACAATTGATCTCTTGATCTCTTAGCCGTGTGCGGTGCCCCCCTCCACTATATTCCACCTCGATCATCGTAGCGGTGCTTAGGCGAAGCCCTGCGTCGGTAGCAACATCATCACCGCCAGCACGCCGTCGTGCTGACGAAATTCTCCCTCAAAGCTCGGCTGGATGGGAGTTCGAGGGACGTCATCGAGCTGAACGTGTGCTGAACTCGGAGGTGCCATACGTTCGGTACTTGGATCGGTCGGATCGTGAAGACGTACGACTACATCAACCGCGTTGTGCTAACGCTTCCACTTTTGGTCTACGAGGGTACGTGGACAACACTCTCCCCTCTCGTTGCTATGCATCATCATGATCTTGCATGTGCGTAGGAAAACTTAATTAAAATTACTATGTTCCTCATCAGTGGTATCAGATCTAGGTTTATGCATAGATGTTATATGCATGAGTAGAACACAAGTGAGTAGTGGGCGATACAAGTCATGCTGCTTACCAGCATGTCATACTTTGGTTCGGTGTTATTGTTGGATGAAGCGGCCCGGACCAACATTACACATACGCTTACGCGAGACTGGTTCTACCGACGTGCTTCGCACATAGGTGACTGGCGGGTGTCAGTTTCTCCAACTTGGCGCGTGCCATGCCTCGATTGGCCACAACTCTGGCAATGTCCTGCGGTCCTGCCACACGAGTTGAACAAGAGTACCACATTGTGTTCGAGTGCGTTCTTTGCATCTGATCTCGAGAAACAATCTCAAGTTAATTCATATGCCCACACTAAGATCGTCTGTTCGCAGATTGAAAGAAGTAATTCCTAAGGTGGAACGTGTACCAGGGTTCAAGTCATGCTGCTCGCAGTTATCCTGAATTTATTTCAGGATTTTTGGCGATGTGCATTCAGTGGGAGGAGACGTTCCCGTCAACTACGAGACGCCTACGTTGACTTCGAAAAATCTCAAGATGATATGCCGGTTCGGTCTCTCGAAGGTGCTCATAGAGGTAGGGTGAGTATTCTGTGCATTCATAGAGGTGAGTGTATGCACGTATATATGAGTGCTTGCATTTGTACTGTGTTAAAAAAACACCCCACGTCGTGCATGTGAACGAAACAAAATACGGAGGCTAAGCTTATACTCCCTTCGTCCCAAATTAGTTGCCACAAAAAGGATAGAAATGGATGTATTTAGAAGTAAAATACATTAAAATACATTCATTTATACGACAAGTACTTCAGGATGGAGGGAGTAATTTGAAATGGAGGAGATGAAGGGTTCAGCCAGCCCCTTTTTTTGCATGGTAATATCTATCTCATTCATATCATAAACATTAAAGTACAAGTCACATAAAGACCGACATGACAAAACTGAAAAGACAACAGAACGTCTCTGAGCTTGACACCAACGGCCGTCACCTGCCTCCGGCACCACCGCGGCAGCCACCAAAAGAAAAAAAATGATGGATCACCTTCTCAGCCCAGCTCGACTTGGCTCCATCGCTGATATGCAGCTTTGCGAACCTTCAAGGTGGCTCGCCAAAGGCGGACCTCCAAGATGGCTCGCCAAAGGCGACACCATTACCATTGAACGAATCAGAGCAGGGCAATACCATGGACACGTCATCGAATTCCAGATCTGGCAACCCCACATGACTAAGACATCAGAGGAGGAAACCATACCTGCCATCCACGCGAGCCCAGCACACGTTCCATCTTTCAGATGTCGTTGATACAGACCACAATCTGCATCCGCTCCTCAACTACCTCCCAAGCTCCTCGCTGACGTTGGAGCAGAGGCCATCGCAACAGCGGAGCCCGAGGACACATGTACACCACAAGGATGCCACTGCCGCCGCGACATACCCGCTTGAACAGACTGGTTCCCAGATCCTTCACTGACCATAGAGACGATCACCTCGCGAGAGAAGAATCCGGAGTTTCTTTATTCAGCATCGTCGTCACCGCCGTCGAAATCAAGACATCGAACGATCCAAAACCCTAAGCTTCTTGGCACCTAAAACTTAAAGCTAAAACGATCAACACACACGGAATCCGGCGGCCTCCCTCACCATCGACGATCAAAGGGTCACCACGAAGGAGTGCCGCGGCGCGGGAAGGAGCGGCTCTCCTGATGGTGGCGGCTAGGTTTAGCTACCAGGAGAAAAATGACCGCCAAAGGCTATCTTACGTACGTGTCCATCTGCATGTTCAGCCAGCTGTTGAATCATCATAAAATAAAATACTTCAGATTGGTACCAACTACGTGATGTAAAAAAAGAAGAAAAAACTACGTCCATACATCCTCTTTTCATATCCAATATCTCAAACCCTAGCCAGCAGGTAGCTACGCGGGTTTGTGGTTCATGGATGGCAGGTATGGTTTTCTTCTTCGGCGTCTTAGTCGTGGTGGGTTGCCCGATCCGGAGTTCAATGGCATGTCTGGGGTGTGGCCCGGTCTGATTCGTTCAACGGCAAAGGCTTCACTTTTGGTGAGCCACCTTGAAGGTTGATACGTCCATTTTGCATCATAATTTTATATCAATATTTATTGCATTATGGGCTGTTATTACACATTATATATCAATACTTATGTCTATTCTCTCTTATTTTATAAGGTTTACCATGAAGAGGGGGAATGCCGGCAGCTAGACTTCTGGCTGAAAAAGGAGCAAACATTGGAAACCTATTCTGCACTGCTTCAAAAGACCTGAGACTCCACAAAACTTATTTTTGGAATTAATAGGAATTATTGAGCGGAAGAAACACCTCAGGGGCCCACACCCTGGCCAGGAGGGTGGGGGCGCGCCCACCCCTACTAGGGGCGCCCCTGTCTCCTGGGCCCCCTGGTGGCCCTCCGGTGTCCATCTTCTGCTATATGAAGGCTTTTACCCTGGAAACAATCGTGGGCAAGCTTACGAGATGAAACTCCGCCGCCACGAGGCGGAACCTTGGCGGAACCAATCTAGGACTCCGACAGAGCTGTTCTGCCGGGGACACTTCCCTCCGGGAGGGGAAATCATCACAATCGTCATCACCAACGATCCTCCCATCGGGAAAGGGTCAATCTCCATCAACATCTTCACCAGCACCATCTCCTCTCAAACCCTAGTTCATCTCTTGTATCCAATCTTGTATCCAAAACCAAGAATTGGTACTTGTGGGTTGCTAGTAGTGTTGATTACTCCTTGTAGTTGATGCTTATTGGTTTACTTGGTGGAAGATCATATGTTCAGATCCTTAATGCATATTATTACACCTCTGATTATGAACATGAATATGCTTTATGAGTAGTTACGTTTGTTCCCGAGGACATGGGTGAAGTCTTGCTATTAGTAGTCATGTGAATTTGGTACTCGTTCGATATTTTGATGAGATGTATGTTGTCTTTCCTCTAGTGGTGTTATGTGAATGTCGACTACATGACACTTCACCATTATTTGGGCGTAGAGGAAGGCATTGGGAAGTAATAAGTAGATGATGGGTTGCTAGAGTGACAGAAGCTTAAACCCTAGTTTATGCGTTGCTTCGTAAGGGGCTGATTTGGATCCATATGTTTAATGATGTGGTTAGGTTTACCTTAATAATTCTTTTGTAGTTGTGGATGCTTGCAATAGGGGTTAATCATAAGTGGGATGCTTGTCCAAGTAAGGGCAGTACCCAAGCACCGGTCCACCCACATATCAAATTATCAAAGTACTGAACGCGAATCATATGAGTGTGATGAAACTAGCTTGATGATAATACCCATGTGTCCTCGGGAGCGCTTTTCTCATTATAAGAAATTGTACAGGCGTATCCTTTGCTACAAAAAGGATTGGGACACCTTGCTGCACTTTATTTACTTTCATTGCTTGTTACTTGTTACAATTTATCTTATCACAAAACTATCTATTACCTACAATTTCAGTGCTTCAGAGAAAACCTTACTGAAAACCGCTTATCATTTCCTACTGCTCCTCGTTGGGTTCGACACTCTTACTTATCGAAAGGACTATGATAGATCCCCTACACTTGTGGGTCATCAAGACTCTTTTCTGGCGCCGTTACCGGGGAGTGTAGCGCTTTTGGTGAGTGAAACTTGGTAAGGAAACATTTATATAGTTGATACGTCTCCAACGTATCTATAATTTTTTATTGTTCCATGCTACTATATTACCTGTTTTGGATGTTTATGGGCTTTATTTTATATATTATTATCATTTTTGGGACTAACCTACTAACCAGAGGCCCAGCCTGTATTGTTGTTTTTTTGTCTATTTCAGTATTTCAAAGGAAAGGAATATCAAACGGAGTCCAAACGGAATAAAACCTTCGGAAGCATGATTTTTGGAACGAACGTGATCCAGAGGACTTGGAGTGCAAGTCAAGAAGAGTCGAGGCGGCCACGAGAGGGTAGCCCCCCCTATAGGGCGCGCCCCCTGTCTCGTGGGCCCCTCGGGCGGCCACAGACGTACTTCTTCCTCCTATATAAGCCTACATACCCCGAAAACATCCAGGGAGCAACCGAAACACAATTTCCACCACCGTAACCTTTTGTATCCGCGAGATCCCATCTTGGAGCCGTCGCCGGCGTTCTGCCGGAGGGGGATTCCACCACAGAGGGCTTCTACATCAACACCATAGCCCTTTCGATGAGTTGTGATTAGTTTACCATACACCTTCGGGTCCATAGTTATTAGCTAGTTGTCTTCTTCTCTCTTTTTGGATCTCAATGCAATGTTCTCCCCCTCTCTTGTGGAGATCTATTCGATGTAATCTCTTTTTGCGGTCTGTTTGTCGAGATCCTATGAATTGTGGGTTTATGATCAGATTTATCTATAGATAATAATTGAATCTTATCTGAATTCTTTTATCTGATTGAGTTATCTTTGCAAGACTCTTCGAATTATCGGTTTGGTTTGGCCTACTAGATTGGTCTTTCTTGCCATGGGAGAAGTGCTTAGCTTTGGGTTCAATCTTGCGGTGTTCTTACCCAGTGACAGAAAGGGTTGCAAGACACGTATTGTATTGTTGCCATCGAGGATAAAAAGATGGGGTTTATATCATATTGCTTGAGTTTATCCCTCTACATCATGTCATCTTGCTTAATGCGTTACTCTGTTCGTATGAACTTAATACTCTAGATGCATGCTGGATAGCGGTCAATGTGTGGAGTAATAGTAGTAGATGCAGGCAGGAGTCGGTCTACTTGTTGCGGACGTGATGCCTATATACATGATCATGCCTAGATAACGACATAATATTCGCTTTTCTATCAATTGCTCGACAGTAATTTGTTCACCCACTTCTTACGCTCTTGAGAGAAGCCACTAGTGAAACCTATGGCCCCCGGGTCTATCTCTTATCATATTTGCTTCCAATCTACTTTTATTTGCATATTTATTTTCGGCATCTATATTATAAAATACCAAAAATATATTTATCTTATCATATTATCTCTATCAGATCTCACTTTCGCAAGTGGCCGTGAAGGGATTGACAACCCCTTTGTCGAGTTGGTTGTGAGTTCTTTGTTTGTTTGTGTAGGTTCGTGGGACTTGTTGAGAAGCCTCCTACTGGATTGATACCTTGGTTCTCAAAAACTGAGGGAAATACTTACGCTACTGTGCTGCATCACCCTTTCCTTTTCAAGGAAAACCAACGCAAGCTTAAGACGTAGCAAGAAGGATTTCTGGCGCCGTTACCAGGGAGGTCTTCACTCAAGTCAAGACATACCAAGTACCCATCACAAAATCATCTCCCTCGCATTTACATTATTTGCCATTTGCCTCTCGTTTTCCTCTCCCCCACTTCACCTTTACCGTTTTATTCGCCCTCTCTTTCCCAATCTCCTCTCTTTTTTCGTTTGTCATTTTCTGTTTGCTCATGTGTTCGATCGTTTACCTTGTCATTATGGCTAGTTCTCCTATCCTTGTTATTACTCCCGAACATGAAATTCTCAATTTTAAGCAAAGGGAGGGAGAGAATTTAAAAGATGCTTGGCATAGAATTTTCAATGCTCAAAATAAATCTACTAGGAAGCTTTCTACTTCTGCTCTTCTTCGCAATTTTTATGTAGGCGTTACTCCTTGGAATAGATGTGTTCTTGATACCGTTGCCGGAGGGGATTTCTTGAATAGCCACACGTTTGAAGCTTATAATGCTATGATAGATTTGTTTGGCCCACCACCTCTTTTGGTTAATGGAACTGTTTTAACTTTGGAACATGTTATGCAACGGCTTGAGATCATTGAAAATAAAATTACCACCGTTGAGTTAATTGAAAACTTGGATAAAAAGATTCATAATCAAATCTTAAAGAGAAAAATCTTATAGTTAATCTTAAAGAGAAAGAACCTATAGTAAATGAAAAAATAAATCTAGATTCTGCAAGAATTGGTAAACTTGAGGATATCATTACTAACTTAGGTTCGGCGTTTTCTTCCATGAAAAACACTCCAAAACCCCCTACCAAAACTGCCAAGTTTATTTATGTTCCTAAAAATAAAGGCGAATCTTCTAGTAAGGGAGATGCGGATATCAAATCCATGAGTGTTCATCCCAATTGTCTCACTATCATTGAGAAACCTTTTGCTACGAACGAAGTTCCTGAATTTTTGCCTAAAGGTTTTATCATTACTAAAAAGGGAGAAACCCCTAAAAATTATAATTGCTCTATTAATGAATCAAGTGCCAAAGATGGCACTACTTAGATCTATCTTCGCTTTTATGCCTAGCTAGGGGCGTTAAACGATAGCGCTAGTTGGGAGGCAACCCAATTTTCTTTATGTTTTTTGTTTTTGTTCCTGTTTAGTGTTAAATTTTGTTTCTACTTTATGTTTAGATGTGTTTTCATGTTTTATTTAGTGTTTGTGCCAAGTAGAACTTATAGGATAACCTATGATATGAGTTGATTTGATTCTGCTGAAAAACAGAAACTTTGTGCTCACGAAACAAAATTCAATAAATCACAGGAACGTGCTTTTGCATTGATTCTTTTTGCTGCTGATCAATAAACAAATTGTTTAGGATGTCCTATGTTGGTAGGATTTTTGAGATTCCATAAGTTTGCATTAGTTACAGATTGCTACACACTGTTCTGTTTTTGACAGATTCTGTTTTTCGTGTGTTGTTTGCTTATTTTGATGCATCTATGGCTAGTATGTAAGGGTATGAACCATAGAGAACTTGGAATACAGTAGGTTTAACACCAATATAAATAAAGAATGAGTTCATTACAGTACCTTATGTGGTGGTTTTGTTTTGTTTCACTAATGGAGCTTATGAGATTTCCTGTTGAGTTTTGTGTTGTGAAGTTTTCAAGTTTTGGGTAAAGATTTGATGGACTATGGAATAAAGGGTGGCAAAAGCCTAAGCTTGGGTATGCCCAAGGCACCCCAAGATATTCAATAATAGCCAAAATCCTAAGCTTGGGGATGCCCCCGGAAGGCATCCCCTCTTTCGTCTTCGTTCATTGGCAACTTTACTTGGAGCTATATTTTTATTTGCTACATGATATGTGTTTTTCTTGGAGTTAGTCTTTGCTTGTTAGTTTACCACAGTCATACTTGATGTAACACACCTTTTGGGAGAAGCCTATTTGCTTAGGATTTGATAGAATACTCTATGTGCTTCACTTATATCTTTTGAGCTAGATAGTTATTGCTCTAGTACTTCACTTATATCTTTTAGAGCACGGTGGTGGATTAATTTTGAAGAAATTGTTGATCTCTCATGCTTCACTTATATTATTTTGAGAGTCTTTTAGAACAGCATGGTATTTGCTATGGTTATAAATTGGTCCTAGAATGATGAGCATCCAAGTTGGGTATAATAAAAACTATCATAGGAAGTGAATTGAATGCTATGATCAACTTGATACTTGATGATTGTTTTGAGATAGGGAGGTAGTGATATTAAAGTCATGCTAGTTGGGTGATTATGAATTTAAAGAATGCTTGTGTTGAAGTTAGCAAGTCCCGTAGCATGCATGTATGGTTAAAGTTGTGTAACACATTTGAAGCATGAAGTGTACCTGGCTTGTGCATCCTTATGAGTGGCGGTCGGGGAAGAGCGATGGTCTTTTCCTACCAATCTATCCCCCTAGGAGCATGCGCATAGTGCTTGGTTTTTGATGACTTCTAAATTTTTCCAATAAGTATATGAGTTCTTATGACTAATGTTGAGTCCATGGATTATATGCACTTTTACCTTCCCACCATTACTAGCCTCTTCGATACCGTGCATTGCCCTTTCTCACCTTGAGAGTTGGTGCAAACTTCGCCGGTGCAACGAAACCCCGTGATATGATACGCTCTATCACACATAAACCTCCTTATATCTTCCTCAAAACAGCCACCATACCTACCTATTTATGGCATTTCCATAGCCATTCTGAGATATATTGCCATGCAACTTTCCACCGTTCCGTTTATTATCATCATGACATACATTACTTTTGTCATATTGCCATAGCATGATCATGTAATTGACATCGTATTTGTGGCAAAGCCATCATGCATAATTTTTATACATGTCACTCTTGATTCATTGCACCATCTCGGTACACCGTCGGAGGCATTCTTATAGAGTCATATCTTGTTCTAGTTTCGAGTTGTAATTCATGTGTTGTAATAAATAAAAGTGTGATGATCATCATTGTTAGAGCATTGTCCAAAAAGAAAAAAAAATGAAAGGCCAAAAAGAAAAAAAAAGAAAGGCCAAAAGAAAAGAAAGGAAAAAGAAAAAAGAAAAAAAAAGAAATAAATAAATAAAAGGGCAATGCTACTATCTCTTTTTCCACACTTGTGCTTCAAAGTAGCACTTAGTTCTCTATTGAGTCTCATATATTGTGCTTCAAAGTAGTACCATGTTCTTCATGTAGAGAGTCTCATATGTTGTCACTTTCATATACTAGTGGGAATTTTTCATTATAGAACTTGGCTTGTATATTCCTAGGATGGGCTTCCTCAAATGCCCTAGGTCTTCATGAGCAAGCAAGTTGGATGCACACCCACTAGTTTTCTTTTGTTGAGCTTTCATTCATTTATAGCTCTAGTGCATCCATTGCATGGCAATCCCTACTCCTCATGTTGACATCAATTGATGGGCATTCCCATAGCCCGTTGATTATCCTCGTCAATGTGACACTTTCTACTTTTTTGTCTTCTTCACACAATCCCCAATCATTAGTCTATTCCACCCATAGTGCTATATCCACGGCTCACGCTCATGTATTGCGTGAAGGTTGAAAAAGTTTGAGATTATTTAAGTACGAAACAATTGCTTGGCTTGTCATCGGGGGTATAGAAGTTGGGAACATCTTTGTGTGACGAAAATGAAGCATTGCCTAACTATATGATTTTGTAGGGATGAACTTTCTTTAGCCATGTTATTTTGAGAAGACATGATTTCTTTTAGTAGTATGCTTGAAGTACTGCTATTTCTTTTGTCAATATGAACTTTTATCTTGAATCACTTGGATCTGAACATTCATGCCACAATAAAGAAAATTACATTGAGAATTATGCTAGGTAGCATTCCACATCAAAAATTCTGTTTTTATCATTTACCTACTCGAGGACGAGCATGAATTAAGCTTGGGGATGCTTGATAAGTCTCCAACGTATCTATAATTTTTGATTGTTCCATGCTATTATATTACCTGTTTTGGATGTTTATGGGCTTTATTTTATACATTATTATCATTTTTGGGACTAACCTACTAACCAGAGGCCCAGCCCATATTGCTGTCTTTTTGTCTATTTCAGTATTTCGAAGGAAAGGAATATCAAACGGAGTCCAAACGGAATAAAACCTTCGGAAGCGTGATTTTTGGAACGAACGTGATCCAAAGGACTTGGAGTGCATGTCAAGAAGCAGTCGAGGCGGCCACGAGAGGGTAGGGCCCCCCTATAGGGCGCCCCCTGTCTCATGGGCCCCTCGGGCGGCCACCGACGTACTTCTTCCTCCTATATAAGCCTACATACCCCAAAAACATCCAGGGAGCAACCGAAACACAATTTCCACCACCGTAACCTTCTGTATCCGCGAGATCCCGTCTTGGAGCCGTCGCTGGCGTTCTGCCAGAGGGGGATTCCACCACGGAGGGTTTCTACATCAACACCATAGCCCTTCCGATGAGTTGTGAGTAGTTTACCACAGACCTTCGGGCCCATAGTTATTAGCTAGTTGGCTTCTTCTCTCTTTTTGGATCTCAATACAATGTTCTCCCCCTCTCTTGTGGAGATCTATTCGATGTAATCTCTTTTTGCGGTGTGTTTGTCGAGATCTGATGAATTGTGGGTTTATGATCAGATTTATCTATTGATAATAATTGACTCTTCATTGAATTCTGTTATATGATTGAGTTATCTTTGCAAGTCTCTTCGAATTATCAGTTTGGTTTGGCCTACTAGATTGATCTTTCTTGCCATGGGAGAAGTGCTTAGCTTTGGGTTCAATCTTGTGGTGTTCTTACCCAGTGACAGAAAGGGTTGCAAGACACGTATTGTATTGTTGCCATCGAGGATAAAAAGATGGGGTTTATATCATATTGCTTGAGTTTATCCCTCTACATCATGTCATCTTGCTTAATGCGTTACTCTGTTCGTATGAACTTAATACTCTAGATGCATGCTGGATAGCGGTCGATGTGTGGAGTAATAGTAGTAGATGAAGGCAGGAGTCGGTCTACTTGTTGCGGACGTGATGCCTATATACATGATCATGCCTAGATAACGTCATAATTATTCGCTTTTCTATCAATTGCTCGACAATAATTTGTTCACCCACCGTAATACTTATGCTCTTGAGAGAAGCCACTAGTGAAACCTATGGCCCCCGGGTCTATCTCTTATCATATTTGCTTCAAATCTACTTTTATTTGCATCTTTATTTTCTGCATCTATATTATAAAATACCAAAAATATATTTATCTTATCATATTATCTCTATCAGATCTCACTTTCGCAAGTGGCCGTGAAGGGATTGATAACCCCTTTGTCGCCTTGGTTGCGAGTTCTTTGTTTGTTTGTGTAGGTTCGTGGGACTTGTTGAGAAGCCTCCTACTAGATTGATACCTTGGTTCTCAAAAACTGAGGGAAATACTTACGCTACTGTGCTGCATCACCCTTTACTCTTCAAGGAAAACCAACGCAAGCTCAAGACGTAGCAATAGTGTGTTGAAATTTTCTGTTACTTGTTACTATGGAAACTAATCCTTTGAGGGGCTTGTTCAGGGCATCTTCGCACCGACCAGTAGAGCAAAGAGTTGCTCCTCAACCTACTGAACCTATGGAAAATGTTCACTTCGAAATTCCTTCGGGTATGATAGAGAAACTGCTAGCTAATCCATTTGCAGGAGATGGAACATTGCATCCCAATTTACACCTTATCTTTGTGGATGAAGTTTGTGAATTATTTAAGCTTGCAGGTATTCCCGATGATGTTGATAAAAGGAAGGTCTTCCCTTTATCTTTTAAGGGAGATGCATTGACATGGTATAGGCTATGTGATGATATGGGATCTTGGAATTATAAATGATTGAAGTTGGAATTTCACCAGAAGTTCTATCCTATGCATCTTGTTCATCGTGATCGTAATTACATATATAATTTTTGGCCTCGCAAAGGAGAAAGCATCGCTCAAGCTTGGGGGAGGCTTAAGTCAATGTTATATTCATGCCCCAATCATGAGCTCTCAAGAGAAATGATTAGTCAAAATTTTTATGCTCGGCTTTCTCTCAATGATCGCACCGTGCTCGATACTTCCTGTGCTGGCTCTTATATGCTAAAACTATGGAATTCAAATGGGATTTATTGGAAAGAATTAAGCGCAACTCTGAAGATTGGCGTTCCGACGATGGTAAGGAGTCAGGTATGACACCTAAGTTTGATTGTGTTAAATCATTTATGGATACCGATGTTTTTCGTGGATTTAGCGCTAAATATGGACTTGACTCTGAGATAGTAGCTTCTTTCTGTGAATCTTTTGCTACTCACGTTGATCTCCCTAAGGAGAAGTGGTTTAAATATAATCCTTCCATTGAAGTAAAAGTAGTTGCACCTATTACAGTTGAAGAAAAGACTATCACTTATAATGATCCTATTATTCCTACTACTTATGTTGAGAAACCACCTTTTCCTGTTAGGATAAAGGATCATGCTAAAACTTCGACTGTTGTTCATAAGAGTAATACTAGAACTTATACACCTCCTGAGCAAATCAAAGTTGAACCTAGTATTGCTATGGTTAAAGATGTCTTGGATGATGATTTAGATGGGCATGTTATTTATTTCTGTGGTGAAACTGCTAATATTGTTAAACCAGATGCTAAGATACATAAACCCGTTGTAGGCATGCCTGTTATTTCTGTTAAAATAGGAGACCATTGTTATCATGGCTTATGTGATATGTGTGCTAGTGCTAGTGCAATACCTATTTCCTTATACCAAGAGATTATGCATGATATTGCACCTGTTGAGTTAGAAGATATTGATGTTACAATTAAGCTTGCCAATAGAGATACTATTAGGCCCTTTGGGATTGTTAGAGATGTTGAAGTCTTGTGTGTGAAGGTTAAATACCCTGCTGATTTTCTTGTTCTTGGTTCTCCACAAGATGACTTTTGTCCCATTATATTTGGTAGACCCTTCTTGAACACTGTTAAAGCTAAGATTGATTGTGAAAAGGATGTTGTACGATTGACTTGGATGATATGACTCATGAGTTTAATTTTGCTCAATTTCGTAGACAACCTGGTGATAAAGAATTACCTAGTAAAGATGAAATAATTGGTCTTGCTTCTATTGCTGTGCCTCCTACTGATCCATTAGAACAATATTTGCTAGACCATGAAAATGACATGTTTATGAAAGAAAGAAGGGAAATAGATGAAGTGTTCCTTAAACAGGAACCTATTCTGAAACATAACCTTCCCGTTGAAATTCTAGGGTATCCCCCTCCACCCAAGGGTGATCCCGTGTTTGAACTCAAAATCATTACCTGATAATCTTAAGTATGCTTATCTTGATCAAAAGAAAATATATCCTGTTATTATTAGTGCTAACCTTTCAGAACAAGAAGAAGAAAGATTATTGAAAACTCTGAAGAAGCATCGTGCTGCTATTGGATATACTCTGGATGATCTCAAGGGCATTAGTCCCACGTTATGTCAACACAAAATTAGTTTGGAGGAAGGTGCCAAACCAGTTAGAGATCCTCAAAGACGATTGAATCCCAAGATGAAAGAAGTTGTAAGAAAGAAGATACTAAAGCTCCTCGAGGCAAGTATAATTTATCCAGTTGTTGATAGTGAATGGGTAAGCCCTGTCCATTGTGTCCCTAAAAAGGGAGGTATTACTGTTGTTCCTAATGATAAAGATGAATTGATTCCGCAAAGAATTATTACAGGTTATAGGATGATAATTGATTTCCGTAAATTAAATAAAGCTACTAAGAAAGATCATTACCCTTTACCTTTTATTGATCAAATGCTAGAAAGACTATCCAAACATACACATTTCTGCTTTCTAGATGGTTATTCTGGTTTCTCTCAAATACCTGTGTCAGCGGAAGATCAATCAAAAACTACTTTTACTTGCCCTTTCGGTACTTTTGCTTATAGACGTATGCCTTTTGGTTTATGTAATGCACCTGCTACCTTTCAAAGATGCATGATGGCTATATTCTCTGACTTTTGTGAAAAGATTTGTGAGGTATTCATGGATGACTTCTCTGTTTATGGATCCTCTTTTGATGATTGCTTGAGCAACCTTGATGGAGTTTTGCAGAGATGTGAAGACACTAGTGTCGTCTTGAATTGGGAAAAGTGCCACTTTATGGTTAATGAAAGCATTTTCTTGGGGCACAAGATCTCCGAGAGTGGTATTGAAGTTGATAAAGCTAAAGTTGATGCTATTGAAAAGATGCCATGTCCCAAGGACATAAAAGGTATAAGAAGTTTCCTTGGTCATGCCGGTTTTTATAGGAGGCTTATTAAGGACTTTTCTAAAATCTCTAGGCCTCTGACTAATTTATTGCAAAAATATATTCCTTTTGTCTTTCATGATGATTGTGTAGAAGCATTTGAAATACTTAAGAAGGCTTTGATCACTGCACCTATTGTTCAGCCACCTGATTGGAATTTACATTTTGAAATTATGTGTGATGCTAGTGATTATGCTGTAGGTGTTGTTCTAGGGAAAAGAGTTGATAAGAAATTGAATGTTACCCAGTATGCTAGTAAGACTCTTGATGCTACCCAAAGAAATTATGCTACTTATGAGAAAGAATTCTTAGCAGTTGTGTTTGCATGTGATAAGTTTAGACCTTATATTGTTGATTCCAAAGTTACTATTCACACTGATCATGATGCTATTAAATATCTTATGGAAAAGAAAGATGCTAAGCCTAGACTCATTAGATGGGTTCTCTTACTCCAAGAATTTGATTTGCATATTATCAGTAGAAAGGGAGCTGAGAACCCCGTTGCAGACAACTTGTCTAGGTTAGAGAATGTTCTTGATGACCCACTGCCTATTGATGATAGCTTTCCCGATGAACAATTAGCGGTCATTAATGTTTCTCGTACTGCTCCTTGATATGCTGATTATGCTAATTACAGTGTTGCTAAATTCATACCACCTAGTTTCACATACCAACAAAAGAAAAAGTTCTTTTATGATTTAAGACATTACTTTTGGGGTGACCCACACCTTTATAAAGAAGGAGTAGATGGTGTTATTAGACGTTGTGTACCTAAGCATGAACAGGAACAGATCCTACGCAAGTGTCACTCTGAATCATATGGAGGAGACCACACTGGAGACAGAACTACACATAAGGTATTGCAATCCGGTTTTTATTGGCCTACTCTCTTCAAAGACGCCCGTAAGTTTGTCTTATCTTGTAATGAATGTCAAAGAATTGGTAATATTAGTATACGTCAAGAAATGCCTATGAACTATTCTCTTGTTATTGAACCATTTGATGTTTGGGGCTTTGATTATATGGGACCTTTTCCTGCCTCTAATGGATATACACATATTTTAGTTGTTGTTGATTACGTTACTAAGTGGGTAGAAGCTATTCCAACTAGTAGTGCTGATCATAACACTTCTATTAAAATGCTTAAGGAAGTTATTTTTCCGAGGATTGGAGTCCCTAGATATCTTATGACTGATGGAGGTTCACATTTTATTCATGGTGCTTTCCGTAAGATGCTTGCTAAGTACGATGTTAATCATAGAATCACATCTCCTTATCATCCACAGTCTAGTGGTCAAGTAGAGTTGAGCAATAGAGAGCTCATATTAATTTTGCAAAATACTGTTAATAGATCTAGAAAGAATTGGTCCAAAAACTTAATGATGCATTATGGGCCTATAGAACTGCATACAAAAATCCTATGGGTATGTCTCCTTATAAGATGGTTTATGGAAAAGCTTGTCATTTACATCTAGAACTTGAACATAGAACATATTGGGATATTAAAGAGCTCAATTATGACTTCAAACTTGCCGGTGAGAAGAGGTTGTTTGATATTAGCTCACTTGATGAATGGAGAACCCAAGCCTATGAGAATGCCAAGCTATTTAAAGAAAAAGTCAAACGCTGGCATGATAAAAGAATACAAAAGCGTGAGTTTAATGTAGGTGATTATGTGTTATTATTCAACTCTCGTTTAAGATTTTTTGCAGGAAAACTTCTCTCTAAATGGGAAGGTCCCTACGTTATCGAGGAGGTCTATCATTCTGGTGCCATAAAAATCAACAACTTCGAAGGCACAAGTCCGAGGGTGGTGAATGGTCAAAGAATTAAACATTATATCTCAGGTAATCCTATCAATGTTGAAACTAATATTATTGAAACCGTAACCCCGGAGGAAAATATAAGGGACACTTTCCAGAACGTTCCAGACTCCGAAAAGGAATAGGTATGTGGTACGGTAAGTAAACCGACTTCAAAACAATTCTAAAGGCAATTTTTATCAGTTTTGGAATATTTAAGAATTTTAGGAAGAAAGAAGTAGTCCGGGAAGGACACACGAGGCCTCCACGAGGGTGGAGGGCGCGCCCACCCTTACTGGGCGCGCCCCCCTGTCTTGTGGACACCTCGTGTGCCTCCCAGACTCCGTTTTCTTGCACGTTACGTATTTTGTTCGATAAAAATTCATTATATAATCTCCCGAAAGTTTTGGCCACCGTATCACGCAAATATCCTCTGTTTTTGTTTCGAGCTGTTTTCTGTTGCAGATCTAGAGCATCATGGCATCTCCAAGCGCTCCCAAGGACACATTTTTCGACAGGGTTATCAAACCCTATCTCGCGGAGGTGCTGTAACACCCTCAAACCATTGAGATGCGTGAGGGGGTGCTGCACATCCGCGATGTGGAGGGACCAAAGTGTACCGGAAGCATGGAGGCAAAGCTCGAAGCCGTGGAGCAGCAAGTCTTCAAGTGCCAAGGGATGGTGGAGCGTGGACTCAACGCCAACCAGATGATGATCACGGAGTTCACCAACAAGCACAAGCTAGATGCCAAAGTCATTGGGGAAACCATCTTGAAGCTTCAAGAGAAAATTGAGCACCTCCAAGCTCAGATCTATGACCTGCAAAACAAGAACTGTGAGTATGAAGATAGATTCAAAAGAATGAGTTTGGCTGCGGATTTAAGGATCCCGGAGACTCGATCATCCTTCTATGATGGTGAGCCTATGCCTTGGAAGATTGACGACAAGCCTACATCATCAAAAAATCCTACTTCACCGCCTCTGAGGACATAATTACATGGGTATGGGCACTCCCCTTGGCAACTCCTATCTTTACCGTTTTATTTTGTTCGATCATTTTAGTAGTATCTTGATCTAGCAGATTGATGTTTTGATATCAAGTAGCTTTGAGTTTTGCTTTGTGATCTCTTTATGTAATCAAGTCCGTGAGTTATCTATAATAAATATTAGTGTTGAGTCTAGGGCTTTGCTATCTTGCTATGATCTTGAGAAGGAATAAAAAGAATAAAAGAGTTCATATTGATCTTATGGATAGTAATGACTTCACACATAGAAAGTATGAGGCATAAAAGTTGTTGAGAGTTGATAAACATAGTTTTGGTCATCGTTACAATTAATAGGAAGTAATAAGGAAAGAGAGGTTTCACATATAAATATACTATCTTGGACATTTTTTATGATTGTGAAGCACTCATTAAGTATGGCATGCTAAAAGAGTCAATGTTGGACAAGGAAGACAACGTAATGGTTTATGTTTTCTCACATCTCAGTTAAAGTATATTGTCATTGATCTTCCGAACATGTTGAGCTTGCCTTTCCCCCTCATGCTAGCCAAATTCCTGGCACCAAGTAGAGATACTACTTGTGCTTCCAAATATCCTTAAACCAAGTTTTTCCATGAGAGTCCACCATATCTACCTATGGATTGAGTAAGATCCTTCAAGTAAGTTGTCATCGGTGCAGGCAATAAAAATTGCTCTCTAAATATGCATGACTTATTAGTGCGGAGAAAATAAGCTTTATACGATCTTGTTATGGAAGCAATAAAAGCGACGGACTGCATAATAAAGGTCCATACACAAGTGGCAATATAAAGTGACGTTCTTTCCTACTAAGATTTTGTGTATCCAACCCTAAAAGCGCATGACAACCTCTGCTTCCCTCTACGAAGGGCCTATCTTTTACTTTATGTTTTTACTTTATGCTTGAGTCAAGGTGATCTTCACCTTTCCCTTTTTCATTTTTATCCTTTGGCAAGCTCCTCGTGTTTGAAAGATCATGATATATATATATCCAATTGGGTGTAAGTTAGCATGGACTATTATTGTTGACATCACCTAAAGGTGAATACGTTGGGAGGCAACACAATAAGCCCCTATCTTTCTCAGTGTCCGGCTGAAACTCTATAACCACAAGTATTGCGTGAGTGTTAGCAATTGTAGAATACCATATGATAGTTGAGTATGTGGACTTGCTGAAAAGCTCTATTCTTGACTCTTTGTGATGTTACAATAAATTACAATTGCTTCAATGACTGAGATTATAGTTTGTTAGCTTTCAATGAAGTTTCTGAACCATACTTGACATTGTGAATTGATCGTTACTTGAGCATAAGAATTCATATGACAAAATCTATATATGTTGTTGTTATAAGAATGATCATGATGCCCTCATGTTCGTATTTTATTTTTATCGACACCTTTATCTCTAAACATGTGGACATATTTTTCGATTTCGGCTTCCGCTTGCGGACAAGCGAGGTCTAAGCTTGGGGGAGTTGATACGTCCATTTTGCATCATGCTTTTATATCAATATTTATTGCATTATGGTCTGTTATTACACATTATATATCAATACTTATGGCTATTCTCTCTTATTTTATAAGGTTTACCATGAAGAGGGGGAATGCCGGCAGCTGGAATTCTGGCTGAAAAAGGAGCAAACATTGGAAACCTATTCTGCACTGCTCCAAAAGACCTGAGACTCCACGAAACTTCATTTTGGAATTAATAAGAATTATTGAGCGGAAGAAACACCTTAGGGGGCCCACACCCTGGCCAGGAGGGTGGGGGCGCGCCCACCCCTACTAGGCGCACCCCCTGTCTCCTGGGCCCCCTGGTGGCCCTCCAGTGTCCATCTTCTACTATATGAAGGCTTTTACCCTGGAAAAAATCGTGGGCAAGCTTACGAGATGAAACTCCGCCGCCACGAGGCGGAACCTTGGCAGAATCAATCTAGGGCTCCGGCAGAGCTGTTCTGCCGGGGACACTTCCCTTCGGGAGGGGGAAATCATCACCATGGTCATCACCAACGATCCTCCCTCAGGAGAGGGTCAATCTCCATCAACATCTTCACCAACACCATCTCCTCTCAAACCCTAATTCATCTCTTGTATCTAATCTTGTATCCAAAACCACAAATTGGTACCCGTGGGTTGCTAGTAGTGTTGATTACTCCTTATAGTTGATGCTTATTGGTTTACTTAGTGGAAGATCATATGTTCAGATCCTTAATGCATATTATTACACCTCTGATTATGAACATGAATATGCTTCGTGAGTAGTTACGTTTGTTCCTGAGGACATGGGTGAAGTCTTGCTATTAGTAGTCATGTGAATTTGGTATTCGTTCGATATTTTGATGAGATGTATGTTGTCTTTCCTCTAGTGGTGTTATGTGAACGTCGACTACATGACACTTCACCATTATTTGGGCCTAGAGGAAGGCATTGGGAAGTAATAAGTAGATGATGGGTTGCTAGAGTGATAGAAGCTTAAACCCTAGTTTATGCGTTGCTTCATAAGGGGATGATTTGGATCCATATGTTTAATGCTGTGGTTAGGTTTACCTTAATACTTCATTTGTAGTTGCGGATGCTTGCAATAGGGGTTAATCATAAGTTGGATGCTTGCCCAAGTAAGGGCAGTACCCAAGCACCGTACCGGTCCACCCACATATCAAATTATCAAAGTACCGAACACGAATCATATCAGTGTGATGAAACTAGCTTGACGATAATTCCCATGTGTCCTCGGGAGCGCTTTTCTCATTATAAGAAATTGTCCAGGCCTATCCTTTGCTACAAAAAGGATCGGGCCACCTTGTTGCATTTTATTTACTTTCATTGCTTGTTACTCGTTACAATTTATCTTATCACAAAACTATTTATTACCTACAATTTCAGTGCTTGCAGAGAAAACCTTACTGAAAACCGTTTATCATTTCCTACTGCTCCTCGTTGGGTTCGACACTCTTACTTATAGAAAGGACTACGATAGATCCCCTACACTTGTGGGTCATCAAAGGTCCGTAAAGCTGCATATCAGCGATGGAGCCGCGTCGAGCTCGGGTGAGGAGGTGATCCGTTATTCTTCGGTGGCTGCTGTGGTAGTGCCGAAGGCAGGTGACGGATGTTGGTGTCAAGCTCAGAGATGTCCTGCCATCTTTACAGTTTTGTCATGTCGGTCCTTATGTGACTTGTATTTTGATCTCTATGTTGGTGTCAAATCAATATGACAAAACTGAAAAGACAGCAGAATGTCTCTGAGCTTGACACTAATGCCCGTCACCTGCCTCTGACACCACCACGGCAGCAAGCAAAAGAAAAAAAATAATGGATCACCTTCTCAGTCGAGCTCAACATAGGAGATGGAAAGTGTGTTGGGCTCGCGCGGATGGCAGGTATGGTTTCCTCCTCCGACGTCTTAGTCATCTAGGGGTGCCAGATCTGGAGTTCAATGACGTGTCCATTGTATTGCCCCGCTCTGATTCATTTAATGGTAATGGTTTCGCCTTTGGCGAGCCACCTTGGAGGTCAACCTTTGGTGAGCCACCTTGTAGGTCCTCAAAGCTGGATATCAGCGATGGAGTCGTGTTGAACTCGAGTGAGGAGGTGATCCGTCATTCTTTTTTTTGATGGCTGCTGTTGTGGTTTTTTTCTCAAAAAGGAGGTTATCCTCTGGCCTCTGCATCAGAATGATGCATACGGCCATATTATTAATAAGCAAAAGGTTCAACAAATTCTCCATGTCTCAAAAAGGTAAAAATGCTCACAAAGAGCAATAACACAAAAAACCAGGATATCCACAACCGGCAGACAAAAAATAGATAGGAAACTAAACACATATCCTATTACATGACCGCCATCCAAACCGGTTGAAGATAGCCCGTGCTACCGTCTCCCACCGGATAGACCCAGTAACCATACGCTCCCTGGCATCCATTGGATTGAGTAGAGACCACATACGAATCAGTGCAGTGGCCCGAAAAATAACCTGCAAGAAATGAATATGTGTTGTTTTGTTAAAAACCAAATCGTTCCTACAGTTCCATACTGCCCATAATAAAGCACAGACTTCTACACGGATATGTCTCGCCATTTCTGACTCTATTCCATCTAGCCATGTCCCAAATAACGCATGGATGGTATTCGAAGGAGTAATGTTAAATACTATGTGGATAGACCATCATAAATTTTTTGCCATTGGGCAGTCAAGAAAGAGGTGTTTGATAGATCACTACTAGGGAAAAGCCTAGCAGCAGTGTGGGTTTTGGGCCTCTCAGTAGCGCAGGGACATGCGCTACTAATAAGGCGCTACAGCTAACGTATAACAGTAGCGCCTGTTGTCCCACGCTACTGCTATACATGAATAGCTGTAGCGCTGTTTAGAAAAGGGCGATGCTGATATTATCTGCAACGATGTTTACCGGGAAGCGCTACTGGTAATGCGGCGCTACTGCTAAATTCCCCCCCCCCTCGCTACTACTAGTTTTATTAGTTTTTTTCCTGCATATTTGTTTTTTATTTGAATAGGCTTTATACAATAATCTTTAGCATATCATACACATACAAATGTAATCATAGCATATACATACAATTAGTCTCATCAAATCATGTCATCATCATAATCATCATCCAACACAAAGTGGTCTCTCGTCATCATCTCGAAAATAGCGATACAAGTCTCGATTACTTGCAAATACATCGTCATCCATCTAAACAATGGTATACGCGAGAAGAGCTATCACTTTGAGTACATGAGTTCGTATCCCTCTCTCGCATTAGCGTGAACCTAAACTAACTACTGCCTGTCGCTCGGAAACCGGAAACCGGTACAACTGGGCCTGACACTCCGGCCACTTGTCTATACTCCTGGCGTAGCACTTATTCACCATCGATGATCTATGCACCTGCATCGTCACATGAGTCGATGATATGCAACATATATAGTTGAGCAACAGAAAGAGACAGACTTGGCAAAAATAGAAACAACATATCATAAGCATAAATAACAAAGTTCATCGTACCCCAAAATGCCCTAACTAGAGTGATTTTCGCTAGTCAAGGAGGAGGACGGTTTAATTACATCACAAATAAAGTTTCACAGTGCATAACTCAAAGTTTTGTCATACAGAAAGTATGGACTAAACGGATACATTGTCATATGTCGACAATCACTCCAACATGTCGTGCCATCCATCAATGTCAGGGAGATAGTCCCCGAGCCTAGTGAAAGGCTTCAGGTCGAGACGCTGAGCGGCTACCCATGTTCGAACGTCTTCCCACGACATTTGTCCTTCTTCGTAGAACATCCCTGTTTTTCCGACGACCTCCTTCATGATGATTTGGGCAAGTTCACGCTGGATGTGATAGAACTCGGCTCGAAGTCGATGATCCTCGATATCTCCTACGTTCTTTGCCCATTGCAGAATATGGGCATCGCCGGATCTAGGTGACATGCAAAGGTTTTGGTGATCCCGTCTGTACTCCAGCATCTGGTGAAACTTCTTTAGGAGGGAGCTCCTCATATTTTCTATCTTCTGTAGTTTCTCATCGTTGATGGTGGCGGTTGTCCGTACGATGAAGCCTATTTGATTGTCGTAGCATCGACGCGCTTCCTCGGGCGCCTTTGGCTCAAAAATGCCTTCGTCCACCTCCGTGACCACTAGTATAGTAGTGCTGAGTTTTCTAGGAAGCCCTTACCTCTTTGCTTTCGGTTCTACACCGGCTCCGCTCCCCGAGGCAGCACCGGTCTCAGCCTCAGAGCCGGTCTTGATGCTGGTCTGAGTCTCAGCGCCGGTCTCAGTCTCAGCACCGGTCTGCGCGTCGGTCTCAGTCCTCGATGCCACCGGTGGGCCCAACAACAACATCGGTTGATCATCGGTAAGGCTAAAAAATTCGTCTGCCGCCCGGTAGACGTCGTCGCAATCACCAGAACCATGTCCTTCATTGTTGCTAGCCATGTTTCCTATGATTAAATCTAGTCAATTAATTCTAGACCTAATAAAATGAATAATGACATAAAAAGGCCTGTTGTTTTGCATGAATGTTGACTCCTTCCTGGTGCGGCAAATCCCGGGCACTCGATATGTCCTAGTTTGTAGCACAAGTCATGCCGAAATTCATGGAAAATTTCGGCATGACCTTTGCTAAAAAGTGGACAAATCGAGAACCTGAAATTTGCCGGAACAGAAATGAATCAACATTCCGGCAAAACATAGGCCACTCAGCATCATTCCCTCGAAACAGTGTTCAAATATCCCTCTTCGACACCGCAACACATGTCCAAATATACACGAGCAACCACATGTCCAAATTTCACAGGCTAATTCAAAAACAAAGTGTAGAAGAAAATTCATTTAACTACTAATAGAACAAAATTCAGTTAACTTTAGTGCTCTATAATGATGAAAGGAAAAAAAATTCAGTTAACTACTAATTTCATTCATTTAGGTTATTCATTTAACATCACCTAATTAACCTACTGTACCACTACTACTAGCAGCACTACTAACCTAATTAACCTAGCAAAACTCTAGTGCCCTAACTGAAAAACATCTAATTAACATCTACTAGTACCACTATTGCCCTAACCTAATTAACATCTACTAGTATCACTATATACTATACAAGCAACATCTACCCTAATTAAACCCTACTGCCCTAACTAACTTTTGTTGTAAACCAAATTTTTTGCTCTAAACTAATTTTTGCTCTAACATCTACTACTTAACATCCTTTGCTCTAAACTAAATTTTTTGCTATAAACAAACTTTTGCTCTACTAATTTTTTCTCTA
>NW_025225427.1:44179-47819 GCF_018294505.1 Triticum aestivum
AGGGGAGAGACGGTGGCGGGGAGGTGCTCGGTGACGGAGGCAGGGGCGGAGAGGGCGGGCTCGGGCACAGGCAACGACGGTCCTGGGCGGGGTCGGGCGGCGGTGATGTGGAGGGCACCGACAGTGACGTCGAGGGCGGCCTCGGGCGGCGGCGGTGAGGATGACGGCGGCCTCGGGGGGAGACGGTGAGGTTGCGGGCGTCCACGCCGGCAGGAGACGGCGATGAAGTGGGGCGACGGCGAATTGGGGAGACGGCGGCGAGGACGAGGGATTTGGGGAAGAAGTGTGGTGCCGGGGGGCGGGGGGAAACTGCTGTTTAAGTGAAACATAACGGTAGCGCATTTCCGAAACGCGCTATAGCTAAGTTAGCTACAGCGCGTTTCCTGAAACCCGCTACTGCATGCTATTCCTTTCTCCTTTTCCCCTTTTTTCTTTTATTTTTCTTTACATTTTATTTTTCCCCTCTCTCCTTTTTCTATTTCTTTCATTTTCATTTACTTTTCTACTTGTTTTTCACTTTATTTTATTTCTGTTAGCAGCAGCGCCTTACACGTAAGCGCGCTATAGGTAAGGAGAGGAGCAGTAGCGCTGGGCCAGTATACGCGCTACTGCTAGGTTGGGCTAGCCATGTGCGCCCAGTTCAAACATAGCAGCAGTGCTTTTCGCTTGTACGTGCTACTGCTAAAGTCATAGCAGTAGCGCGGTTTATTTACGTGCGCTGCTACTAAGTAGTAGTAGTGTTTAATTCTGTACAGCGCTACTGGTAACATTCTGTGTATAAGGTTTTCCCTAGTAGTGGATTCATGACGATCACAGAAGCTACATCTTCTAGATCCTGTCCAATTGTGTTTTGCCAAATTGTTCTTAGTTAGAATGACTTGTTTATGGACAAACCACATAAACACTTTAATTTTTAAAGGCACTTTGACTTTCCAAACATGTTTCGATCGAGGTATAGAGCCAGTGTTGATAATATCCAAATACATGGATTTAACCGAAAACTCTCCATTCTTGGTTAGTTTCTGGTGCAACTGGTCTGGCTGTTGCGAAAGGTGAAAATCCATCAATCTTCTCACAAGATGGAGCCAAACTTCCCAACGGTTTCCTGCTAAAGTCCTCCTGAATTGAATATTGAGAGGGTTGGACTGTAATATTGTTGCAACGTAAGCGTCTCTTTGCTGAAAAATATTATAGAGAAGGATATTGGATTGCGAGGGGCTTCTCCCCTAACCATGTATCCTCCCAGAATCTCATGGTAGTACCATTTCCAACGATAAATTTTGTTCTGTTGAAGAAGACTGATTTCACTCTCATCAGTTCCTTCCAAAATGGTGAATCAGTCGGTCTGACCATCGCCTGGGATAAGATTTTGGAACGCAGATACTTATTACGCAGAATCTGGGCCCATGTGGCATCGGTCTCTACATATATCTTATACAACCACTTGCTGAGAAGACCTCTGTTCTTCACCTCTAAATTTTCAATACCAAGACCCCCTTGGTCTTTTGGCCTACAGATTATATCCCATTTAGCCAGTCTGTACTTTCGTTTTAACTCATCGCTCTGCCAGAAGAAGCGCGATCGGTAGAAGTCCAGCCTTTTCCGAATTCCAACTGGTACCTCAAACAAGAGAAACATTGTCATACTCATGAGTACCAAATTAATGAGAATTAGTCGGCCTTTATATGACATAAGCCTGCCCTTCCAGCAACTTAGTTTCTTTCCAAATCGATCCTCAATGCACTTCCATTCTTTGTTGGAAAGCTTGCGGTGGTGAATTGGTATACCCAAATACATAAAGGGCAATGAATCTAATTCACACCCAAACAATTTTTTGTAAGCTTCTTGTTTGTCTTTCGCTCTTCCAAAGCAGAAAAATTCACTTTTATGGAAGTTCATCTTTAACCCTGACAACTGTTCGAATACGCATAACACAAGCTTCATGTTTCTTGCTTTTGCCAAATCATTCTCCATAAAGATGATAGTATCATCAACGTAATGTAAGATGGACACTCCTTCGTCCACTAGATGCGGGACGAGCCCGCCTACCTGGCCATTATCCTTAGCTCTTCCTATTAGGATCGTCAACATGTCTACCACTATGTTGAGCAGAATGGGTGACATCGGGTCTCCTTGCCTCAGACCCTTGTGTGTCTGGAAATAATGACCTATGTCATTATTCACTTTAATTCCGACACTCTCTTTTTACGTGAAAGAATCTACCTGGTTTCTCAAGGACCAATCAAATCCTTTCATCTGCAAGGCCTGCTGAAGAAATGGCCATTTTACCTTATCGTACGCTTTCTCAAAATCCATCTTAAAAACCACCGCATCTAGTTTTTTTGTGTGTGGATTTAATGAAGTGTTTCATGTAGGAACACAACCCCTTCTAGGATGTTTCTATCCAGCATGAAAGCGGTTTGAGATGGCTGCACCATATAATGCGCAATCTGCGTAAGCCTGTTAGTTCCCACCTTGGTGAAAATTTTAAAGCTGACATTAAGAAGACAGATCAGCCAGAACTGCTCAATCCGCACCGCCTCTATTTTCTTTGTAAGTAACGTAATTCTTCCGAAATTCAAGTGAAATAGCTGCAAATGTCTAGAAAACAAATCATGGAACATCAGAAGCAAATCACCCTTAATGATGTGCTAGCACTTCTTATAAAACTCAGCCGGGAAACCATCCAGCCCATGTGCTTTATTATTCTTCATTTGTGAAATTGCCTCAAACACCTCTTTTTCCGAAAATGGAGCGGTCAAAATATCATTCTGATCCGTTGCAAGTTGAGGGATATCCTCAACCCTCGACTCATCTAAGGACACAAAATTATCCTCAGGTGGCCCATAAAGCTGCTTATAGTAATTGGTGATGTATAGTTTTAGATTCCCATGTCCTAAAATCGTCCCCTCATCTTGCTCGAGCTGAAAAATTCTCTTCTTTTGATGCTTGCCATTCGCAATCATATGGAAGAATTGAGTGTTATCATCCCTTTGAAAGATTTTTTGAACTTTAGTTATTAGTGTCCACTTCAATTCCTCCTCTTGAAGCAATTCTTTCAGTCTCATTTCCGCCTCCAATTTAGTTTCCAGCTCCCTGGTATCTAGAATGAAGAACTCGGCTTTTAATTCGAAGGAATTATCAAGGTTAAGGAGCCTTTCCTTTTCAACCTTATATATCCCACTCAAATGTTTGGCCCAACCACGTAAGAACTGCCTTAGGTGCCTAATCTTATTCTGCCACCTTTATACATTTAACCTTCCTCCTCACTACTAGGAAAAGGGCTATAGATGGAATGGACACTAATGGCGCACTGTACATGTGGTGCGCTATTACTAAATATTAATGGCGCACCATGTGTTGGTGCGCCATTAGTGTGCAAATACTAATGGCGCACCACATCCCACGGTGCGCCATTAGTAAAAAAAAATAATTTTTTTTCAAAACTACTAATGGCGCACCGTGGGTGTGGTGCGCCATTACTAGTTGACATAGTAATGGCGCACCTCACCAACCGTGCGCCATTAGTAGTTTTGAAAAAAAATAAGAAAAATAAAAAAAATTATTAGTAATGGCGCACCTGTGGACAGTGCGCCGTTACTAGTTTTAACTAGTAATGGTGCACTGTCCACAGGTGCGC
>NW_025225427.1:48416-50681 GCF_018294505.1 Triticum aestivum
CCATGTTAAAACATAACAGAAAAAAAGTTACGGAGCTTTCAAGATCTAGAGGCAAAAAAATTCAAAAAAATTGATTTTGAAATTTATTTATTTTTTTGATTTTTTTTTCAAAAAATGATACGTAATATGACCGGGAAGTTTGAAATATTTTTCAAAATTTCATCATAGTCATGAACATGAACAAAGTCCTGGACATCAACAAGGTATAATAGGATTGATATGCTAGATATATCAACAAGTGTCTGTGAAGTGAGTTGTTGCTGGGTTGGATAGCACTCTGAAGTTAAGCGTGTTTGGGCTGGAGTAGTGTGAGGATGGGTGACCTTTCGGGAAGTTTGACCACGGAGTGCGATTTAACCTGAGATTAAGCATATTGACCCGAGATTAAGCCATAGTGACTTGAGACTAATAAAAAAACGAAAAAAAAATTGAGAAATTTTTTTTAAAAAAAAATCTGAAAAAATGTTACTAATGGCGCCCTTCTACGTGGTGCGCCATTAGTATACCAGATACTAATGGTGCACCGTGGGCTATACTAATGGCGCACTGCGTGGTGCGTCATTAGTATACCAGATACTAATGGCGCACCAGTAAAAATACTAGTGGCGTGATAGTAATGGCGCACCGGTAGTGCGCCATTAGTAGGCAAAACCAGTGCGCCATTAGTAGGCCTTTTTCTAGTAGTGCCTGGATCTTTAGCCAACTCCCGTGTTATCAGATCCAAGAACCCTTCTCTTTCAAACCATGCTAATTCGAAAGAGAAAGTGTTTTTATTTCCCACATGAGTTGCCTCTCCAGAGTCAACAAGCTATGGGGTATGGTAGGAAATCGCGCGCGACAACGCTAGGACCGTCACCAGAGGAAACTTCTGCTCCCATTCGACATTGGCGAGGACACGATCCAACTTCTCGTACGTTGGATTTGGAAACGTGTTGGCCCAAGTGAATTTTCTACCGGAAAGTTCGATCCCTCTAAGATCCATGCTTTCAATGGTCATATTAAATATAAACGACCATATGTCGTCAAAGTTATCATATGTTTTTCTCCTTCCGTCTTCAAATAATGTTAAAATCGCCTCCAACCAGAATTGGGAGCTACTCACTACCGCAAATACGAACTAAGTCCGTCAAAAAAAATCTGGTTTGAGCTCAGGCTGTGCGGCTCCATACACTGCGGAGGCAGGTGATGAGCGTTGGTGTCAAGCTCAAAGATGTTCTGTTAGCTTTTTAGTTTTGTCATATCGGTCCTTACGTAACTTGTGAATTACCATGAAAAATAATTAGCTACGCGGGTGATTCTTCCCTTCCCTTATAAAGAAAAAAAAAGGGTAAACTCGATCGGGTGTGATCGATGGCCCAGACAGAGCAGCAGCAGCTGCTGGCGGCGGCGGAGCCCGAGGAGTGCAGCCGGTCGGCGATGATCTTCCTTGTGGGCTGCACCGTCCCGGCGCTCTTCTCCATCGCCATCTTCCTCGTGATTATGTGGGACTCCAACGACGACTGCATCGTTAACGACCTCAAGGTCCTCGCACTCACGCTCCTCATTATTTTCATCCCCGTCCTGACCTCTCCCATCGTCGGCCTCGTCATCCGTATGCTCATTCAGCGGCACCATGGAAACCCGGAAGGAGAGCGGCTCGTCGACGAATTGCTCCTGCTCTGGTGATCCATCAAATCGTTTTGGCTGGAAGGTCATTAGACTAGGTTTATCCATCATCGTAATCTGAGATTTATTTTACCTAGCTAGTACCTGCGGTTTATTACCAGGTTACGAGAGTTTATGCGTCATGCTTGAGCATACATAATTAAGATAATTGGACGTCATTGGAGACGACTTCTATTATTAGTTTATTACTAGCAAACATGCTCGTGCGTTGCAACGGGAGATAAAAAATATCACATTGTGTCCATCGGATCACAACATGTTCCGCTAGCACAAGCCAACATACAACATCAATTGGCATCTCGTCAAATCATGACAAAGCGAACCAAACAGACCACACAACACAACAAACAGGGGAGCCAATATACATTTAAAACTCCTCGTACACTCAAAATTTGTTGCCTTCGTATGGGAACTCACCGTGCACTTGTGAATGTAAAAGCAAGATGGAAAACACATGAAACCAATTGCAAGCAACTAAAGTACTTTCATGATTTTGAATAATTCTATGGAAAAACATCGTAGATGAAATCAAAGAAAAATGAATTACCTTTGCCTCTATGGGAATTAGTAGAAAAAAGAATGTAGCACCAACAGGCACCA
>NW_025225427.1:50863-74801 GCF_018294505.1 Triticum aestivum
CAATCGTCCCCAGCCCCGCGTCGCCGCCGGGCGAAGCTCGTGCGGCTGACGGCGGCGTTGGGGCGACTCCTCGCGGCTCCCCTTGGGACTGGGGCGGCGGATCTCGGCGGGAACTGGCGGTGGCCCGGGCGTGTGTGGCCCGTGGCGTCCGACGGCGTGGTGGCGGGTCTCGGCGGGGGGTTGTAGGTGGTGGCGGAGGGGTCGGCCTTTCCCGGTCGGTGATGTACTGTTGCCTGCGATGGCGCATGGCGACCTGCACGGAAGTATTCTGCGTTCCTTGGACGAGCGCGTCCTTGGGAGCAGGAGGGGGTCGGCCTGACGAGCTCCGGCGGGCGTGGCGTGCTCGTGGCAGCGGCAATCCGGCGCTCCCGGTGGTGTTTTCTTTGAGCGGCGTGAGGTGGACAGCGGGCATGTGGTGGCAGTGCTGATCTGCAATGGATCTAGCGATGCACCACGGCCCGGTGCTGGGCGATCCGTGCACGCAATGCTTGATGGAGGTTCTTCGAATCTGGGTGAAAACCTGCCTTTGGCTAGCGGCCAAGGCCGGCGGTGACGGCGCTGTTATGCGGCGTTCCCTTCTTGAAGGCATCACCGAGGAGAAATTCAAGGCCACTATCTGCTATCTCCGGGGGAAAACCCTAGATCAGTAGATCAGATGACGGTGGCGCTATATTGTGTGGTTTCCTCTTGGGGGCGTCAGTCTTGGAGGTGTGTACGGGATCGACGGACTAGTGGGTGGCTTCTTTGGTGGAGCGGTGCTTCATCTTAAACATTGATGGCAGCAGGTCTCGGCGGCGTGGTGCAGTGGAGACTCGGCGCCCGATGCGCGGAGATGGACTCGCGCAGGAGGAGGTAGCTGTCTGGCGTCATGGTGGCGTCGATGACAGAGTGGCCTGACAAGGTAGAAGCCTCAATATCTGCTCTGAAGACGGACCTGTGGAAGATGGCGGCGACGATACTTGTGAGTGTGTCAGACTGGTCTGTGCCCCAGACCCGGTATGTGGCTCGGCTGGGGCTTCCGGCTTTTGATGACAGGCTTAGGTGAGTGGTCTGAGTATTTGGCCCAGCTAGCACCCCTTCATCAGTTGGATAGGAGTAGTGGCATATGTTGCCAAGATGGCGGATTCAGGCATATTGTTGTAATACTTTATAAGGTTCTCCAGAATAATCAATAAAGTGGCCGCATGCATCCCCCAGATGCAGAGGCCGGGGGTCATCCTTCTTTTCTAAAAAAAAGTAAAAACATATAACGTACTTATTTCTCCATAGTACTTGTACTGCTCAAGAAATAACTCTTTCAAAGACAAAACATGCCACGTCAGTACCAAGATTTGTGCTCAAAGACGCAAGCATTCAATTGCAAAGACGCAGCATGGATAAATACCTTCACTCTTTCAAGTAGTTCGTCATATCTCCGATGTCCTTCTTGCAAAAATCTTTTTCTACAGTTGAAAGGACCCTTTACTTATTTCGGTGTTCAATCTCATTAACTGTTGAATTATACAAATAACATGTAAGATTTTATCTCTTCTGATTAAAACATGGACAATAAAATCTAGAATATCTCCTTATTTGCAAGAATCTAATGCAATTTCAAGCATGTCCAATACATTCGTAATAATTTTCTTCTTCTGACTCAAAGATTAAGAAGTAATGTATATGATAGCATGAGGCCGAAGGAATCAAATGTTGGCGCCGCCGCTTCTCGCAGCGCCGCTCTTCTTCTTGCTCACAAAACTCTCACTTGTAGTTTCTCTCAAGAACACACACGCGCCAAGGAAGACACCAGCACCAGCTTTGCCAAGAGCTCTCCTCCTTGGTCACACAAACACTACATTTTTGCCCAGCCCTCTCGGCTCAACTTCGTCGATTAGTACAAGGGGTTTTATACCCATTATAGCACAGGCGCACGCACACCACTAGCATCGACCCACTAACCAACTAGACGCTAACTACATGCAACTAATTCCTACATGCACGTCCAGCCCTTATCCACTCAACGGATCACAACTAACTAGATGCCCCACGTCCGCCGGTCGTGTGGTTCTCCGCAACAGCATAGCCACACGTCTGCTAACGCACGCGCTAAGTCAAGATTATGGCTAATATCAAACACGACGTTGCACTGTTGCATGATAAAAAATATCCATTTATTTGTGGAGGTGGCCAGCTTGTAAATACATCTGGATAATGAGACAAACAGTCCACTCACGGCCTAGTTATCATCCAGCAAGAGCAGCAACGATTCACGTAATTCGCCTTGGCCGCCCATATGAGGATCTGCAAGTATGGGTTGAGGAGCAGCATCAATCAGAAAGAGCCAGCATGAACAAATTCGCTGCAATCTCACATGCCTGTATAAACAGATCAGACTTGAACTTGAGGACAAATTTTTTAAAACCAAAAAATCTTGTGTTAGTATTGCTGAACAGCACATGCACATACATGAAGGCTGCTCCTTGATTGATTTCTATGGTTGGATGCACATGTAAAAAAGACAAAGATGCTTGTCGAAGAACAATTCACAGGTACATAGAAAACCCAGATCCGACGAATGTGGCTGGACGTGGGCGAAGACAGTTTGGTTCTGTATATCTTCAAACCAAACAACTCTGTATTCTTATTTTCAAGTAGAAATCTGACAGTTTTTTTATTTAAGCGTAAACAAAAGACAGTGTGACGGCAAAGTTGCAGGTTGAGCATCACCAGCATATAAGATTGCATGGCTATTTTATGCAACCACGGTGATGAAATTGACAACTAATTTTCTTAACCACAATATGCAAGAGAACTATAATTGACAAACTGAAGGTTCGTCCTGGTGTGTTGTTAGGTTGTGCGGGCATTCGCTAATTCGCAAGTGGCGGCATGGTGAGGGAACTCCCTTGAGCTGAGTGCATAAGGGAACTCCAATGGCTTCGGCCGCCGCTCGCTCCACGAGTGGGAGTCGTGACTGCTGTTCGAAGCCAACATCCCGGCACCGCCGGACATGCGCGCCGGGCTGACGGGGTGGAGGCTCAGCAACCGCGGAGGGGGGGAGGGTGCTCATTCCTCCGTTGCCCGACGTCGAGGCACGCCCCGCCTACTTTGCCGTCGAGGTCGACCGTGTGCGCGCCTCCCTCACCGACGAGCAGCTCACCGTTCCTCAGTACGTCGCCGACAACCACGCGGCGTGGGCGGCGTACTTCGAGCATCGACAGGAGAGGAGGCTGGCGTCCACCAACGGGGCACCGGTGGTGGGCGGTGTGAAGAACAGCGAGGGGCGCCGCATGTGGTGGGCGCCCCCGGCCGCACGCTCGACGGCATGCTGGAGTACCTCGAGGGTGGCAACGACCCACCGCTGGCATACCCTCCACCGGCGGCCGCCCCGGCCCACCGCCGACGCGCCGGGCAATGGATGCTCAGGAGCTTCGGTTCCTCCTCGTCTTCCTCCTCGCATTCCTCCTCACGCTCTTCTTCCCACTCCTCCGGCTCTCCGGCGTTGCTCGGCGTCAAGGCCGAGCCAGCAACAGAGACGCCGCTCGGCCGGCGCACTCGCAGCGCCGACATCGTCATAAACGATGGCGGCCGGCGCACCTTCTCGTCGGCTCCGCGCTTCGTTAAGCCAAATACTGAGCCGGGGCTTCCCACCGTGAAGACGGAGCACGGGGACGTGGAGGTCGACGACGAGGCGGCCCTGAAATGGGCGCGCTAGGACTACCTCAGGATTGAGATGGAGCGCCAGCGTGCCGCCCTGCAGCGCTTCGAGTAGCGCCGCCGGGGCCGCGATGAAGGAGGCGTCGTCATCCTTGACGACAGCGACGATGATGACGCGCCGCCACCGCCACCGGTCCGCCATGGCGACGCCGGCCAGGGGTCCAGCAGGGGCGTCCGCATCAAGGAGGAGAAGACCGACGACGACGGCGAAGGCGAGGATGGCGGCGACCACGCCGCGTTCATCGACTTCTTCGCCCCTTACTTTATAGTTTAGGCCTTTGTTTAGATAAATTTGCTATGTAAACCGCGAACATGTCTAATATATGCCAAGTTTGCTGAATTTTAGCCGAGTTTAACCTAAACTTTGCCGATTTTTTTTTATACGGCGCCTGGGGGCGGCCCTGGGGTCGGTGACTGCGAACCAACTCGCCCCCAGGCCGTTTTTTTGCGCCGGCTCGCCCCCAGGCGGCGATTTTACACGCCCCCTGGGGGGCCAACGGCTGGAGATGCTCTAAAAGGGCGACCTCACCATCTTGTATCGTTCGACCGTGTACTTTTGTGGTTGGTGCTTTATATATAAAGCAGGCGAAAGCCTGTTTCAAGGAACAAGCTGGATGGGTTTTAATCATGGTTTTCGAGGACGGCGGAGGGGCTGGGGGCATGGAACTGGAGGCGTGCCTCACTCTTCATGTTCTTGCCAGGCTCGTCGCCGACCAAGAGCTCATGAACCAGTCGGTCTAGGAGGGCAGAGATGGTCATGATGGCGGCAGAAGTGTGTCTCCTCATGCCCTCACCTGTTCCGGTGCTTTATTTTCTTCCTTCAAATGTTGTGTCTATGATGTACTTCCTCCATCCTAAAATTCTTGTCTTAGATCTGTTCAAATATGGATGTATCTAGTTACGTTTTAGTGTTAGATACATCCATATCAAGACAAATCTAAGACAAGAATTTTGGGACGGAGGGAGTAGTAATAATCCTGCCCAGCGTTAGGTTTGATTGCATTTTTTTCCGCCGCCACCGACTTCCGCCGTCCCGTCCCCCTCTTCATCGGTGCCGGTATCTTTCCTCTTCCACCATTCCCTTCGTGAACTGTTTCCACGGAAATTAGGGTGGGCAGCATCATTAGTATCTGTGCATTTTGATTTAGCGTCAAGAAAATTAGCCTCCTATACATATTTAGCTATCATGACTTGAAAGATTCTATTGATAGGGTACAGGCCACCTGTTCAATGTTGGTTTATATAAAAAAATCCAACTTGCCCCAACAATAACTGGCTAACCTAACGCACGAAGGCGCTTGCTTAAAATCATTTAGCAATTTTAGAGACAAAATACTACTGTTGCAGCTTGCAACAACTTTCTATTTATCTGGACCAAATGATGTGCAGAGGTGGCTGCAGAAATATCAATGCTACTGTATCATACCAAGTCTTGGTACCCTTGTCCGAATTTTTCTTTTGTTATTATCTTCTGTTGTGTATGATACCAAGTTGATTAAGAGTGAAATCATATGTTAAATATTTATTTTATTATTATTTTTTGACAAACATTATTAGTTAGGTGACGGCAAAGCAAAGGATGGCCCCACAGCAATACGGGTCAAATTTAGTCCATTAGCCCACTCATTTCCCCCACCCAGATACTTGTCTGTAGCTGCATGATTATAAAGCCTTAACTATGTTATTGATGTGCCGGCTAACAAGCTAGTAACAACTTTCTCTTATTAACATGAACCAACCCCCCGCAGAAAAAACATGAACCAACCAATGTATAGAGGTGACCGCAAGAAATAGCTAGAGTACATGCATCATACAGCCAACTCTTGGTACCCTTGTCTTAATTTATCTTTTGTTATCGTCTTCTGTTGTGTATGATGCCAACTTGATTAAGAGTGAAACCATATCACCCGCAAAAAAAGAGGGAAACCATATGTTAAATAATTATTTTATTAGTTTTCTTTAGACAAATTTTAGTAGTTAGGTGACGGCAAATCAAATGATGGCCGGCAGCAATACAGGCCAAATCCATTAGCCCACTAATCGCCCCCAGATCCCTCAAAATAAAATAGATGGATATAAAGCCTTCACTATGTTATTGTTGTGGCGGCTAACAAGTCAGTAACAACTTTCTCTTATTAACACGAACCAACGGATGTGTAGAGGAGACTGCAAGAACTAGCTAGACTACATGTATTATACTACCAAGTCATGGTACCATTGTCTTAATTTAACTTTTGTTATGTTTATTATATATCATGCGCATCTTGTTAGAGTGAAACCATAGGTTAAATAAATAATGTCATTAGGAGATGGCATCATGTGGAGTAGGTACACATGCATGCATTGAGCAGCAAACCAAATGAGGACGTGTGGAGTGTATGCACCATCACTGGAGCATCCTAATTCTTTTTCTTCCATAGCAGTCGCGGCTTCTTCTCCCCTTTGGACAATGGTGGGAGGCCGGATAATTTGACTGAGTATGTCACTGCGAGTCAGGGGTGGACCTGCGTAGAACCTTCAAAAAATAATGGGCGGTTGGGCAGTGTTTCCATTAACTTAAAACTAACCTGCAGTACAATTCAATCACAATCAACAATTAAAGTAGATATACCTTGTTTTGTGCGGTTCAACAACCTAAGAGCAGCTAGTGATTCCCTGTCCTACTCCCTGTCGTACATGACATATGTAAAATTTAAGTGTTGTTATGATAAATGTGGCATGTGTACACGTTATATTTCATATGCTCTACTTATTTTTCATGTGCAAACCTATAGACCTGCTTTACTTAACAATCAACAGCCACCGCTGCTAGTATTAGTAGTACTTACCAATGTACAGAGAACTTGTCTATATATATGAAGCTATAGCCATGTCCACTAAAGGGTACATGTAAGTGCGTAGTAGCACATCCCACACCACTGAGGACAATGTCAATTCTGCTCTCTCAAGAGCTGCTCATCTCCACAGCACTCGTGGTACTTGTTCCCCTATACTACTTGTGCTTGAGGGTTAGTTGTAGATCAAAGAACCAATCAGTGCTGCCCACAAACTGGCCAATACTCCACATGTTCCCTTCCTTCATGTCCAACCTCCACAACTTGCATGACTATTTCACCCTAGTCTTTGCTGGATCCGGCCACAGCTTCAGGGCGCATGGCCCACCTGGCAGCGGCATGAGGTTCTTCATCACATGTGACCCTGCCAACGTCCGGCACATCTTCACAACCAACTACGCCAACTTTCCCAAGGGTACGAGGTTCGCCGATACATTCGACATCCTGGATGGAAGCCTCTTCACCATTGATGGCGAGCCGTGGCGTCGGCAGCGCACAAAAGTCAAGGGCTTGCTTGCTAGCCCACGACTAGTTGCCAGTATGGTGGCTTGCTGCTGCCGGAAGGTGGAGAATGACCTCCTCCCGTTGTTTACCCACATGTCAAACACAAACATTCCATTCGACATGCAACATATGATGTCCAGGTTTATGTTTGACCTGGCTGCTATGCCTCTCTTCGGTGTTGATCCTGGCCTCCTATCATCGGAAATGCCACCCATGGTTGTCGCGGTTGCCTTGGACATAGTCATGGAGGTGGTATGCTTTCGGCACATGATGCCATCTTATTGCTGGAAACTGATGAGGTGGTTAAACATCGGTCCTGAGAAAAAGCTCAATGTGGCGCACACACTGCTACGAAGGTTCATCAAGGAGATGATGGAGAGGAGGAATATCAAGACGTGGCAAGTTAATAATGATGAGGAAGAAGAAGGTGTGGATATTGTATCTTTCTTCCTCGATGACCCATGCTACGCTAATGATGACTTGTTTTGTGCTATCACCATTGGCTACATGCTCGCTGCGAGGGACACAGTTGGAATAGCCTTGACATGGATCTGCTACAACCTCGCCCAGAACCCTAACATCATTTCAATCATCCGCAACGAACTCTCACCGGTTGCATCACATAAAGTAGTAGCTGGTGTTGGAACTATGGTGATATTTGAGCCGGATGAGACCAGATCTTTATCCTATCTTAGGGCTGCCTTGTATGAGACTCTTAGGTTGTACCCGCCGGCGCCTACTGAGCTCAAGACGGTGGTCGCTGATGATACAATGCCGAGTGGCCATGAGGTGCATGCCGGCGACGCCATCTTTATTTCTCTTCATTCCATGGGGAGAATGGAGGGCATATGGGGTAAGGACTGCCTTGACTATAACCCAGATAGGTGGCTCTTGAAGGATGGCAATGGTCTAAGGTATGTACCACCTCACAAGTTCCTGGCCTTTAACTCGGGGCCAAGGATGTGCCTCGGTAAGGAAATCGCGGTTATGCAGATGATGATTGTCGTGGCCTCAACGCTATGGAACTTCGATGTGCATCTGGAGAAAGGGCAAAGCATCGAGCCCAAGGCATCTTGTATACTAGAGATGAAAAACGGTCTTATGGTTAAGCTGAAGAAGCGAGAAGTGTAATATTAGACTCCTTTTTTTTGTATGTAAACATACTTACCAACCATCGGGACAGTCTTACACTGCCCACAATCACATTATTATCGGATAATAAAGGCATCCACGCATCAACGTTTATCTTTCTTTTAGAGAAAAACAACCAACATGCTGCCACTTATTACTTTGTTGTATGTGACATGATATATGAAGGCATCAAGACATGGTTTTTTCCTCCAACCATCGCCTTATTAAGTACTTCCTCCGTCCCAAAATAAGTGTTTCAAGCTTAGTACAATTTTGTACTAAAGTTAGTACAAAGTCGAGACATTTATTTTAGGACGGAGAGACTACCAATTAACAACCATGTTGGTGATTAATTACACTATTTGATAAGTAAAGCGGGGCATATTTTTCCCGCTAGGTTATTAGTTACACTATTGGATAAAAAAAATGAAGTGTACAATTTGTCGTGAACTGATGCATCCTACCGTAGTAATGAAGTGTACTAAAAAATTTGTCTTGAGTATTACCTAGTCAAGGATAAAAACATTAATGGTGGTTGTGCCGAACTATGGTTATAACTATATATTTGGGCTTTTTGAACATTCATAAGATACCCACTTGGACTTACATTAAGATCAAATTGCATACTGACTCTCATGTCAATCGGCGTGTTTTTCTGGTTGACAATTAGATGATCGCTAGTGCCTATTTATTGAGCAGTGATTTTACATGTCGGCATGGTTGCCCGGCATTTTGGTGTGTCAGAAGGAGAGTTTGGAATTTACCTGACGATGAATACGAGTTACAGTACACCAGGCCCGACTGACGGTATATATTGTTGCCACCCAAAAACTCCAAGGACAACCGTGTGGCAGTTTTGGCAAGGTCTATGATTACATATGGTGTGATGTATGGCAAGGGACAGACAGAAGAACCTCGGTCTGTGCGCAAATGTGGATGAGGAGTTGTGGTGGCTGTAGTCTATTGTTTTTTAGTAGTATCTGCTCTGCTCTGATGGGACGCCTATCTGGAGATCCACAAGCTTTGCGCGTGCACGAGATAGCAAAATCTACACTACTCAAACAAATAATGGTGTGGATGCTACCTGCTATGTAGTACTCACTCCATCCATTTTTACTCTGCATATAGGATTTCTTCAAAGTCAAACTTTGTAAAGTTAGACCAACTTAGAGAAAAAATATCAACATTCACAATAAGGAATCAATATCATTGGATGCGCCATGAATTTAGTTTCATATTATATAACTTTAGTATTGTACATGTTAATATTTTTCATATATAAACATGGTCAAACTTTATGAAGTTTGAGCTCAGACAAATCTTATATTCGGAGTAAAAAGGACCGGATGGAGTACCATTTGTTTAATACAGCAGCCTGCCTGTGTGCACTTTTAGCATATTAGAGAAAGAAGGTATTGCTGTACTTATGAAAAATGGTTTGTCCTTTTTCGAATGCCTTCAACAATATTAGTGAATTTGGTCCACTTTTTTTTTGCAATTTTGTAAACAATTTTTTTTGAATTTGACGAACAATATTTAATTCCTTGAATTATATTTTTCCACTCCATGAACAAAATTTGAGTTTGGTGATATATGATAAATAAAATTTCAATTTAGTTCAGCTTTTATTTCAATGTTGTGAACACCCTTTTGTATTTTGGTGAACTATTTTTGACTTTGTGAACTTTTCTTGAATTTTCATGAATAATATTTGAATTATAATGAATCTTTTGTAATAAATTTTTGTGATTTTTTTATGATTTTGGTGAACTTTTTTTAATGTTGTGAACATAAATTGAATTTGCTGAACAATTTTTTCAATTGTATGAAATACATTTGAATTTTTATGAACAATATTTGAGTTCTGATGAACTTTTAGAAAACATAGTTAACTTCTTTGGATGTTGTGAACAAAATTAAATGTTCTAAACATTTATTGGATTGTGTGAACTATAGTAGAACTTGCATGAACAATTTCAAATGTCATGAATTGTTTTGGAATATCATGCACAATATTTCAATTTGGTGAAATATTTTGAATATCGCAAACTTTAGTATGAATTTTCTGAAATATATTTTTGAATTCGGTGATCTTTGTTTGAATTTGAAGAACCATATTTGAGTTTTTTGTGATTTTTTTTTTGAATTTGGTGAGCAATATTTGAATAACGCTAACAATTAAGTCTTCCTTTACAAATTTAAATGATGTTTTTTACACAACTCCATTGTTTAATTTCTTCAATTTTTTCATATTTTTTCTTGTTAAGGATGATTTATAGGCGCTACGACAAATTTTCATATATGAGAGCGCAAATTATAACACCAACCAAACTCAATTATCCATAGTGAAGTCATTCTTACAAAAAATGTTAGTTGTGTCCGGCTATCGATCGGCTAATCTCTAAAAATGTTAGTTGTGTCCGGCTAGCAAGAAAAAGGTGTACGTGTCTCACTATGGTGCATTTATCATGGCATCCAGAGGTCATAGGTAATGAATGCATTGACATCAATGCCAAGCCAGTCGCTAGACATTGTCCAAGGCATAAAACCTTGCTAGCTAATCTAGAAGAACGCTCCTGCCTATCATTTTCTTTCCAATTGTAACAGAAAAGAATTGAAACCATCCATTGCTGCCTAACTGTGGGCTGACGTCAGGATTTCTCGATCCCACTGTCATCATCAGCATCATAATCGAGTCCACGGGGCATATTCTTTGGTGCAGGTCATGGATGCATCGTGTGCATATAACGATGAGATGAGATCAGCGACGATGTTCGGGCAGCGAGTCGACACTTTTTAAAAGTTGTGTCTTTGTTCTGCTCCTATTGTTCTACTAATCCATATCCTCTCACGTGATAGTTATCTCCTATGTCCCACCACATAAGAGTGGAATCAACATAATATTCACATGCTAATGATCTTGCTTACTTGAGTGATGAAGAAGAATATACGATGGGTGATGATTGTTGAGCCAAGCGGTCAGCATGGATGATATGTTTGTATTCCACCATGTGGTGATGGTTTGTAGGACAGAATAATAATTTATTCAGACAAAAATACCTAAATTAATCATGTGTAATTATTACTATTAGTGTACTTAATTAATTGGACATATGTATTTTTTTGTTGCATACCGCTTTCTCGAACAACATTGTTTCCCCAAGCTACAAGAGTTTGAGATATGCGACTGTCTAGAATTCTTACCAGTGATTCCAATCTCCTGGATCAAAAGACCATGTTCTGTCACGATAGAAAATGTAAAGCTGCTAGAGTCTGTGCACTCAAAATGGTGTAGTAGAATTTTTTTATTATGGGAAAAGGTGATCTGCATAGCTTAGATCAAGTGGTAATTTTCGACAAAGGAACATGTCTTGACAAGTTGAAAATAATGAATTGCCCACCTCTGGCGTTGAAGCACCTTCTGATGCTAACCTCTTTGAAAACATTGACTATAGAATTTTTAGTTGGTTTGGTTGGAGCTGTAGGAGCTTAGGGTGATTTGGAATGGCAGCTACCTATTAAGTATATGAAGGTCGGTAGCTTACATGGTAATAGTGAGAAGGAGTTGACAGAGCTCATTCCCCACCTCCCAAGGCTCTCCAAGTTGGAAATAATGGAATGTAAAAACATAAAATAGTTGGTAGAATGTCAGGGCTTGCAGACTCTCCTTACCACCGGTGGCCAGCTCAACAAATTGAAAGGCATTCACACCCCTAGGCTCTTTGCTGGTTGGGATCACAACCCTAGATGGGCTTTGGAGGATATTGAAGTAGAAGACCAGCAAACACAACTTGTCTAATCCACATTACGAGATTTCTGCACGGAGGAGGTCGCATGAATTTTTGCTGCACCCATCTGCAGATTCCTCTTTTCCTCCCTCACCAAGATGGAACTTCAGGGGATATCGTCCAAAGGGATGGAGTGCTTTAGCAAGGAGAAAGAGTATGGCATGTAGCTCCTCTCTTCCCTCCATGAACTAAAGTTTTGGTGTTTCCGCGATCTTAAGCAACTCCCTGTATGGTTTCAAATAAGGCAGGTTGCCTCTGCTATTCATTGCAGTGGACTAATAGGCTGGGTTTTGGGCATTTTCAGGCCATCCAATTGTGATCGGACGGCTTCCGATTAGGGTAAGTTTTAGTGGGCCTTTAGGGTATCGAGATATGGGGGAAATCGGCTATCTGCTTAGACATTTGATTTAGGATAATACCTACAATTTAAACCGGTTATAGTGCCTCACTCGTTTAATGGGTCAAGTATCAAACGCCCTCCGAATCAGATGAAATTTGACAGGCGGCTAGTTATAATATAATATGATTGCTCGCAACCTTCCGACTCGTTACGAGACCGTTTAATCCCGCTGTATAAAATATGTTTTAAATGATCTCGTGGTCTGGTCGCGTCCATGTGTCTGATTGGTCTGAAAAAGGTCAATGATGGAAAGGGCTAATGTTCACCTCTTCTAGAGAAGTGACAATCAACAAACATATATAATTTTATTAAAACACCTTGATAATTCCGGTACGAGTGCAATGTACTGCCGATGCAACAAAAATGATGCCATCATGAATGCAACGAGCAAATAATTATCACGATATAATAATTATAACACAAAAGAATCTGGAGAACTAGCCTCGGGCTGCTATAAATCATGCACTTTTGCTTATTGTCATCACTAACACAAGGTTGTGTTGTCAAGCAACTAGTAACATAAAGAATTGTTGGAACTAAAATATTGTCTGTTAGTGGTGATACTTATGAAACAAATTCTATAAGTATGACCAATTATCTTACAAACATGATTACGGGAAAACCACTGGTATGCATTACGTCAACAACACATCTCTTTATTTCTACATCAACAATGGCATAACATATTAGGGGGTCACTTGTAATTTCCTCTTGATAGGTTAGAGTCTTGATATTTTTTTTGTTTATACAATAGGAATTTATGGATAAAATACTATTTTTTTATACTTTTGAGAGGATATAATGTCATATTCTTAACACCACTTAAACTTAACCACTATACAACAATTATGGTAAAGTGCACACTAAACTGGGACAATGAAAACCACATGACATAGGAAAATACTATCTAGGAACTGTGACCGATATGGTAATATCATTAATACTGCATGATTCGGGAGCACAAGATGCCCCATGATTTTCCACTCTTACATTGAAATATGCTGGTTGTTTAGGCTCGGCCATGATCATTCTCTGATTGCTTAGCATCGCAACAACATCGGCCATGGTTGGTCTATCAGATGCATTATCTTGTACACACAACAATGCTATGTTAATGCATCTCATCATCTCTATTGGGTTACTCTTGGAAACCAATGATGCATCAGCGAGATCAATCAACCTTCCCTCTTTCCATAATTGCCATGCCTATTTGCAAATTCATCACATAATGAAGGTTATATATTGAATAAATATATCACATGATTAAGTTTGGGTTTATTTGCTCACATATCCAAGGAGATTGATGAAATCTCCACATTGTCGGCTACCAGAATTCCGTTTTCCACTAATGATCTCAAAAATAACAACACCAAAGCTGAAGACATCGGATTTAATAGAGAAGATGCCTTCTGAAGCATACTCAGGGGGCATGTAGCCGCTAAAATGTTAAATAATACATATAAAAGGTTATTGTATATAGTTGAATTCTAATATAAATATTCATGAGTGGATTTATTCCTTGGAAACTTACTATGTACCGAACACTCTTCTTGTAGTGTTTTGTTCACTGCTATTTGAGTTGAATATTTTTGCTAGCCCAAAGTCTGAAATTTTTGGATTCATTTCGCTATCCAAGAGAATGTTGCTCGGTTTAAGATCTCGATGTATGACGCGCAATTGGGAGTGCTTATGTAGGTAAAGAAGTCCATGAGCTATTCCTTGAATTATTGCTAAAAGTGTGGACCAATCTAGCAAAGCTCTTTTATTTTCATCTGCAAATCAATTAGATATTAGTATTACAAGGGAAAAAAGATATGAAAAATGACAAAGAGTTGTACTCTAAGAAATTGAAATGCATCTCTGTTATCTAGGGACTGGAACTATAATCATGGGGGCAAACAGAAACACAATCGTATTTTTAGTCATTTTTGTGTGTCAACAGACAATATTTAATCTAAATTAAAACTCCAAATGCATACCAAAGATGAAGGAAGCCAAGCTTTTGTTTGACAAATATTCATAGACCAATATTTTCTCGTCTTCATGAGAGCAACAACCTAAGAGCCTAACCAAATTCCTATGCTTGAGTTTGGCTATGAGCTGGACTTCATTTTTGAACTCTGTGAAACCTTGACCCGAATGTGGAGCAAGTCTCTTAAGTGCTATCTCTGATCCCTCGGGTAACTGGCCCTGGGAAAAAATATATTCAAAATGCTAGTCTGTCTCAGTACACCACTCCCAGTTACGAATTATCAGTTAGGTTGGTAACAGGAACGTTGCCTCTGCCTCATGAATTATATGTGTCAGTCATATAATAATAGTTCTAATTTATGCAATCATGTTAATTTGGCAAATATATACACATACTAGAATTACCTTGTAGACAGTGCCAAAGCCACATTCTCCAAGTTTGTTTTCTTCTGAAAAATTATTTGTGGCCACTAGTACCTGTTCAAACTCAAACATGGAGAACTCTGAATTCTTCCCTTGCCATCCTAGTTCTTCCTCTCCCGCTTTACCTGAGTTTGAGTAGTATATGGTTGAGAACTCTGAATTAATCTCTCTTGAAGTAATGATAGATGCCAAAGCCACATTGACATTGAAGTAATTAACAGTGACATTCTAATTTAAACAATAGTATAGTGGAAATTGTTTCAGTAACTAATAAGCAATAACTATATAATACCTCTTCTTTTCCTTGTAATCCGACGGGAGCAAAAGATGAAGCACAGAAATGCTGCTGCCGCTATAGGAACTATAACTATGGGAATTGCCCACAGTTTGCTCATACTCCCTAACATGATAATGTTAGCTTTGACTCATAATCTCTCTTATGATCATGTAGGCAGAAATCACTAGCAACCACGGGGACATACTCTTGCGTTTTGCCGGAGTCGGAGCTAGCGACGGCGCCGGCGGTGGCGTGAGGCGCAGAGTCGCTTCACCGCCATAGAACCGATACGCCTCGTACCTGAAATAACACCGTATGGCGTTGATCTGTGCTCCCATGCGTAGGGACATGGTGGCGTTGACCACGCCGAGGAGACGACGCAGGCACGCCAAGCAGTCGACGGTGGATGCGTCTGGTCTGCACTGCGCCAAGGAGCGCACCATCGGGAAGGTCGTGCCGCTGTCCATGATGCCTGTGGCAAATCGCATCGGCGCCGCGCTGGCCGCCTTCTCCACCGTCTGCACCAGAAGCTCACGGATGAGGCCGGTGATGAGGCGGACCTCATCGGCATGGCCGGTGACGTTCTTGTCGTTCCATCTCTTGACTGGCGTGTCATCGCCGCCGTTTTCGCCAGACGGCGGCGCGATGATGTCGTCTGTGGAGTAGACGAGGATACAGCGGTCACCGTAGTCGTGGTAGGTGCCGTTGTAGCACTGCTGCGGCGCAGCGTTCAACACCTTGTCAGTCATGTTGCTGACGCACTCGCGGCAGTAGGACTGGTTGGAGATGACGCCGACGATGTCGCCGCGGCAGATCGTGAATGCGTAGACGATGTCGGGGGCTCGGCCGAAGGCGGCAGTGGCGAAGCGTACCGGGGAGGAGGAGGTGTTATTTGGGAGGGTGACCAAGGCGGCCTTAAGGTTGTCGCACAACATATCGGCGGCCGCGAGGAACGGTGCAAGTAGGAGGAGCAGGAGGACGACGCCGACGGTGGCCATGGCCCGACTGGCTAGGCTGCTTCTTGTTCTTCTTCTGCCAGACTATCAACTCGGTGCCTTTATATATTTGCAGCTCACAGTCAATTTCTTGGACAAGAAACTTTGTTCAGGTTTTCCTTCTTGAAAAGGAGGATATATAAATCTCGGCCTTTGCGTCCATTAATGCAGACTGGGTCTTGTTATTTCAGTTGTTTCTAGTTAACAGGTAGTACCTTATACTATATGGTTCCAGTCTCACCAAGTATAAATGTTTTTCAATCTCGAAAAGAAAAGAAGTACTAGTGTTTTCAAGTTAACCTGACTAGCTAGACTGCTTCTTGTTGTTCTTCTGCTAGATGATCAACTCACCAGGCCTTTAAAAAAAAAAGAGGAAAGCTGGAGCAGGCCGCTGGCTCACCGCGGTGATATTGAGCGGCTCGCCGCGGTTTGATGTGTATGGCAGTGACTTTGGCCGGGGCAGGCCTCTGGCCGTCCGGACCTGCCCGGGGAACAAGCTGGATAGGTTAACCACAGTTTTCGTGGACGGCAGAGGGGCAGGGGGGCATGGAACTGGAGGTGTACCTCGCTCCTCATGTTCTCGCGAGGCTCGTCGCCGACCAAGAGCTGATGAACCCGTCGGTCATGATGGCGGCGGAATTGTGTCTCAGTCGCTCCTGATGACCTCGCCGACGGAGAGTCTGGTTCGGATGCTTTATTTTCTTCCTTCAAATGCCGTGTGTGTGCTGTAGTAACAATCCTGATGCCCAGCGTCAGGTTGCACTTTTTTCTTCTTTGATTGCAATTTCTTGTTGCTAGCTTGTCAGGTACTCAGGTTGCACTTTTGAGTCTGTTACGTCCGCACATTAAAATCAGCCCAGTCTCTTAGTGTGTCACCTAAACAAAATTCTTTGCCTAATTCATAGTACTAACGAATCAAACGACGAATATTTTGTTCTCAAAATTTCCACACATAATTTTCAATAGATATACAAAGGATGAAGAGTAAAATGGCTTATCATTTGAATACTTTCAAAATAAAATCAAACAAAGAATTACTTTTTACAGAATTTAATCTCATTTGTACCCTCTATTTCTCTAAGAAAATAAAATAATATAAATTTTACACCTCTATGCTTCAAAAGTCCCAACCCCTGAAGGGTAAAGGCCCACGCGGCGAGGCCCGACATCCCTCCCCCGCAGCACCAAGTGCCGAGAGGGCGGGCACCGCCGCCACTGACTTCTGCCGTCCCCTCGCCCTCTTCACCGGTGCCGGCAATTTTCCTCTGCAGTCCCCTTCGTGTACCGTTTCCACAGAAATTAGGGTGGACAGCATGATTAATCTCTGTGCATTTCGATGGAGCGTGAAGAAAATTAGCGTCCTATATGTATTTACCTATCTTGACTTGGAAAATTCTATTGATAGGGACAGGCCACCTGTTCATCCTGTTTTATATACAAAATGTTACTGTTGCAGCTTGCAACAAGCAAGCAACAACTTGGTATTTATATGGACAAACCAATGTGTAGAGACGGCTGCGAAAAACAGGAATGCGGCTGTGTCATACCAAGTCTTTGTACCCTTGCCCTAATTTATCTTTTGTTATTATTTTCTGTTGTGTATGATACTAACTTGATTAAGAGTGAAACCATATGTTAAATATGTATTCTATTAGTCTTTTAGAAACAAATTATTAGTTAGGTGTAGCGGCAAATAAAATTATGGCAGGCAGCAATACGGGCCAAATTTAGTCCATTAGCCCACTCATTTCCCCCGACCTAGGTAGGAAGCTACAGACAAGTCAGTTCCCTCAAAATAAAATAGATGAATATAAAGCCTTCACTATGTTATTGCTGTGGTGGCTAAGAAGCTAAGAACAACTTTCTCTTATTAACATGAACCAACCAATGGTGTAGAGGAGACTGTAGGGAATAAGACTACATGCATCATACTACCAAGTCTTGGTACCCTTGTCTTAATTTAACTTTTGTTATAAACTTCTGTTGTGTATGATGTCAACTTGATTAAGAGTGAAACCATATGTTAAATAATTATTTTATTAGTTTTCTTTAGACAAATTTATTAGTTAGGTGACGGCAAACCAAATGATGGCGGGTAGCAATACGGGCTAAATTTAGTCCATTAGCCAACTAATTTCCCCCCACCTAGGTAGGTAGCTACATACAACTTAAGTTATTTCCCTCAAAATAAAATAGATGAATATAAAGCCTTCACTATGTTATTGTTGTGGCGGCTAACAAGCTACTAACAACTTTCTCTTATTACCTAGAACCAACCAATGTATAGAGGAGACTGCAAGAAATAGCTAGACTACAAGTATCATACTACCAAGTCTTGGTACCCTTGTCTTAATTTATATTTTGTTACGTTTGTTATATATGATGCGCATTTGGTTAGAGGAAACCATACGTTAAATAAATGATGTCATTATGTGATGGCATCATGTGGAGTAGGTGTACATGCATGCATTGAGCAGCAAATCTAATAAGGAGCAGTGGCGTGCATGCACCATCCTGGGAGCATCCCGGTTGTTTTTCTTCCATAGTAAGCACAGAGTCTTCTCCCCCTTGGACAATGGTGTGAGGCTAGATTGTTCGACAGAGTAGGTCACTTCTTGTGAGGGGCGGCCCTACGTAGGTCTACCCGGTGTCACTGGACACCGTGTAAAATTTCCTCTTGCCTTATATAGAGGTCACGTATTTGGCTTGGACACCGGTCAGCCAGCCCTAACTTCGCAACTGACGTGTGTATCGTCTTTCCCGGCCGCTCGCGAGCCTCTATCTCCCATCGGATGGTCGACTCGGCGACTGGCAGATCGCTCAAATATTATAATAAAATGGTCCTCTACATACCTTAATTTTATCTATTTTTTCAAATTTGTATTACTAGGAAATTCAAAATTAATGGTATTACAACTGGGAATCAAAATGATGGGATTTGCCAATTTACTTTGATGATTCACGTCTATTTGGATTTTTTTCTCGACAGGACACAATGAAAAGACACAATGTCCAGTAAGTTCAACTTCACAAACATATTGTACAATTCTGTCAATGAATACTTGTTGATTTTATTCTCGAATCTGCAAACACATATATGTAACTCTTTGTGCACTTGCACTAACATATATAGACTTGCGAATCATAGGGGACTTTATGGAATGATTACTTTAAAAGGTGAATATCTCAGCACGAGATTGTAATGTTGACCGGTGATTGTATGTTTTTACTGTCTGGATTTCTTAAGCTTTATTGTTCAACTTTACATAATTAACTATTATTTTAAGTGGGATGCTTAAGTTTTTTAAGCATTTTTTACAACCAAATAACATTAAGTCGTTGGGTGTGTTGATTTTATATGTATTATTGCTTGGTATTCACCTGTTTATCGGTGTATATAGTGTATACATGGACACCAGGACATTTTTGTTCTAGGTCCACCCCTGCTACGAGTGGGCATGGCCTTGTTGTTTTAGTGTTCGAGTGGGTGTGGTTATGTGGCGAGAGTGGGCATGGCCTTACTGTTTCGGCGTTCAACTTGCTTTGCCCTATGGCAATTGGGTGTGTTCCTATTGTTTTCGTTTTCGAGTGTGCATCACACTGTTTGTATCATTTTTTTCTAGTTTATCGCTTATTAACTAGAGACCTTCTGCTTGCCTATCAATGAAACAGGTAAACCTTTTTTTCTAGAATAAACAGGTAAACTTTTTGTCTTAGTTAAAATGGAAGAATGGGCGGTTGGGCAGTGTTTCCACTAACTTAAAACTAACCTGCACTGCAACTTAATCACGATCAACAACTAAAGTAGATATACCTTGTTTATTTGTGCGGTTCAACAAGCTAAGAGCAGCGATTCCCTGTCCTACTATTGTTTGTTCAAACTCCATGCCGTACTTGACGCAAGCAAAACTTAAAGAGTTGTTATGATACATGTGGCATGTGTACACATTGTATTTCATATGCAGTACTTATTTTTCAGCTGCGCACCTATAGACCTGCTTTACTCAATAATTAACATCGATCGCTGCTAGTATTAGCAGTACATACCAATGGATGGACATATCATGCAGGGAACTTGTCTATATGCGATTTTTCAAATGAAACACAACAAATCTCCGGGACCGGATGGTTTTCCGGCGGAGTTTTATCAATTTTTTTGGGATATGTTAAAGTCTGACCTGGTTCAATTGTTTAATGAACTGCATGCTCATAGACTAGACATCTCCGGACTCAATTTTGGTGAAATTATCCTTTTACCAAAGATAAAGGATGCCAATCGGATTCAACAATATAGACCGATTTGCTTATTAAACGTGAGCTTTAAAATTTTCACCAAGGTCGCGACTAACCGGCTGAATGGGGTCGCAGACCATGTAGTCAAACCAACACAAACAGCTTTCATGCAAGGATGGAACATCTTAGACGGTGTTGCTGTCCTACATGAAACTGTTCATGAGCTCCACCGTAAAAAGTTGAATGGGGTCATCTTTAAGATTGACTTCGAGAAAGCTTATGATAAGGTGAAGTGGCCTTTTTTGCTTCAAACTCTTCGTATGAAAGAGTTTTCCCATACTTGGTGCCGATGGGTTGAGAACTTTGTGTCTGGAGGTAGTGTGGCTATCAAGGTGAACGATGACGTAGGCAATTATTTCCAGACTAGGAAGGGGCTACGCCAAGGCGACCCCGCATCACCTATCCTTTTCAACATCGTGGATGATATGCTAGTTACTCTCATTGAGAGGGCCAAGCTAGCTGGTCAAATCACCGGGGTCATTCCTCATCTAGTAGAAGGAGGCCTGTCAATCTTATAGTATGCGGATGACACCATTTTGTTTTTGAATCACGACCTAGAAAAGGCTAGAAACCTCAAATTGTTATTATGTGCTTTTGAGGATCTTTCTGGCCTTAAGATAAACTTTCATAAGAGTGAACTTTTCTGCTTTGGCGAAGCCGCAGAAACTTCACAAGAATATGCTGATATTTTTGGATGCCAACTAGGCCAATTTCCGATTCGATATCTAGGTATTCCTATTCATTATCGGCGTTTGACAATCGCTGAATGGAAACATGTTGAAGAGAGACTGGAGAAACGGTTGGCGAGCTGGAAGGCCAAACTCTTGTCCTATGGGGGCCGACTAGTTCTGATCAACTCGGTTCTTACCAACATGGTCCTTTACATGCTATCTTTTTTTCATCTGCCAAAAGGTGTTCTCCAACGCCTTGATTATTTTAGATCAAGGTTTTTTTTCGCAGAGTGACAATGAAAAAAAGAAATATCGCTTGGCTAGGTGGAATATATTATGTCGTCCTAAAAGCCAAGGGAGACTCGGAATCCAGGATCTTGAGATAAAAAACATTGCATTGCTCAGCAAATGGGTATACAGATTACTCACTGAGGATGGTGTTTGGCAGGAGATCATTCGTAATAAATACGTTGGGTCCAAAGCAATCTCCCAGGTCTACTGGAAACCAGGTGACTCTCATTTTTGGAGTGGGGTTATGAAAGCTAAAGAATTCTTTTTCCAATTTGGCACTTTCTCGGTTAGGGACGGCTCCCAGATTCGATTATGGGAAGACACCTGGCTCGGGACTACTCCTCTAAATGTGCAATACCCAAGCTTATACCGGATAGTTAGACATAAGTTTGTCACGATTAAGACGGTATTGGGACAAGAACACCCGGATATTTCTTTTCGCAGAACGATTTCTGGACCTCGTCTGACTGCATGGAACGATTTGCTGACTCGTTTGGGAGCTGTCCAACTGTCGGCTGAATCGGACATCTTTAAATGGAACCTGCATCTGAATGGAAGATTTTCGGTTAAATCCATGTATGATGCATTGGTTCATAACGAGGTTCCATCTGATAATAGAAAATTGTGGAAGCTTAAGATTCCTCTAAAAGTGAAAAAATTTCTATGGTTTCTCAACAAAGGAGTTATCTTAACTAGGGACAATCTAGCTCGACGAAACTGGCAAGGCTGCAAAAAATGTGTTTTCTGCAATCATAATGAATCCATTAAACACCTATTTTTTATTGCAAGTTTGCTAGATCGGTATGGGCAATAGTCCAAATTGCTTCGAATCTATATCCTCCACGCAGCGTACGGAAAATGTTTGGCAATTGGTTGAGGGGAATAGATAAACAATTGTCTAAGCACATTCTTGCGGGGGCGGCTGCCTTATGTTGGGCGTTGTTGCTAACCAGGAATGATATTGTTTTTAATCATAAAAGTGTTTCATCTCCTATGCAGGTAATTCATATATGCTCGCGATGGCTCCGTATGTGGTCTATCCTGCAGAGGCCGGAGGACAGAGACCTTTTTATGATAGCTTCTACCCGGTTGGAGTGCTCGGCCAGGGACATTTTTTACCCCCATGGATGGCGGTGTGACCTTCGGATTGGACCGGCATCACCTTAGGCCTCTTTTATCTTTTTTTGCTACTGCTGGCGTTTTTTGCCTTTTTATCTTGGCTTCTAGTACTTTGAAACTTTGGCTGTGTGCATCTAGCTATGCAGAGGCCGGGTGATCTTTGATGCGGTTGTATCAACTCGATATTTCAATTCAATGAAAAGCCCTTTATCGAAAAAAATATGTGATTCTATAGCCATGTCCATTGAAGGGTATATCTCCACAGCACTATTGATACCTGTTCCCCTGTACTACTTATACTTGAGGGCTAGTTGTAGATCAAAGAACCAATCAGTGCTCCCCACAAACGGGCCAATACTCCACATGTTCCCTTCCTTCCTATCCAACCTCCACAACTTGCATGACTATTTCACCCTAGTCCTTGCTGGATCCAGCCACAGCTTCAGGGTGCATGGCCCACAGCTTCAGGGTGCATGGACGATGCCGGCGGTGGCCATGGCCGACTGACTAGACTGCTTCTTCTTTTTCTTCTGCCAGATTATCAACTTACTACCTTTTTATATTTGCAGCTCACAGTCAACTACTTGGACCGGAGACTTTTTTCAGGTTTTCATTCTTGAAAAGGAGGATATATAAATCTCGGCCTTTGCGTAGGTTAATGCAGACTGGGTCTTGTTATTTCAGTTGATTCGCACCGGCCGGCCAGTTGTTTCCAGTTAACAGGTACCTTATACTATATGTTTCTAGTCTCACTACATATAAGTGTTTTTCAATCTCAAACCAAAAAAAGTATAAGTATTTTCTAGCTAGACTGCTTCTGGTTGTTCTTCCGCTAGATGATCAGCTCGGTGCCATTATTTATTTGCGATTCACCATCCGATTCATAGACCGGGCCCTTTCTTCAGCTTTAATCAAACAAAATGGAAAACCCCGATCTCAGAATCGATTGTTTAATCTCACCGTAAATTACTATGTTTTGTTTCGCACGAGCAATTAGGCTTTCAGTCCACATATGTACCTTGTACTAGACAGAAAGGCGCGCTCCACCATGCCTGGCTATAGCCACATTTTCACGTATGATTTTAGGTATGCTTGGGTTAGGCACTGTTGCTGGTTGCGGGGTGGAACATTCAATGTGTATGCAAGGCTTATTCCATTCTCCATTTAAGACGGAAAATAATGGCGTAATCACGCATACGAACCATTCATGAACCTTTCCATACATTCTAGCAATTTTTCACATTAGCCACACATGTGCATAGTTTTTTGTTCATCTTTTCTCTTATTTCTTGCGCCTCCTCCCCCCCCCCCTACTAAGTACACAAATATTTATATTGCGCACATAAAAGTTAAACAGCCAAAGTTCATGAATTTGAACAGTCTCGGTAAATCTAAAAAATATGAATGAACTAAAAACGGAAACCATAAATAATCAAGGAAGGCCAGAGAAAGAAGGCCAGATAGAAAAGAGAAGAGAAACAACAACAAAAAACCAAGAAAATTATGTTGATAAAAAAGACATAAAAAATCAAAAAAATAGGTGGA
>NW_025225427.1:76211-85390 GCF_018294505.1 Triticum aestivum
ATCTCAAGCAGCTGATACCGTAGCTCCATGAGCCAATCATCAAAGATCCTCCTAAAAGTTAGTTTGACATGTGTATCATCCGACTAAACGACACACTTGCTGAGGTGGAAAGTTGCATGTTGCGGTGGGAATTGGTTGCAATGTATTATGATTGGTTTTATCGAGCATAAATATTTTATTAATCATATCAAGCTAATATAATTATTCTACAGTGTAAAATATTGATCTAATATATGTAGTATGATATACATTTTCCCATGCATGGTTGTATATTGAGGTGGACCTTTCGCCGTACATGCATAGTTGCATGTTGAGGTGCCAAGTTTGCATTAAAGATGTAAGTTGGGTGGAGCATGCAATTGAAAAAGGAGAAAAAAAGGAAATAATTGATGAGGTGGCAACATGTTGTGACCTTATATGTTTAGCTGGATAATGTGGATCAACTACTTGGATATATAGGATAGCAAGAGTGTTTTTGCCGAATCCCTAGATAGTTTCTTGCTTTTTCTTCTCAGATAATAAACTCAGTGGGAAGCGGCGTTTTGGCTATCGTCTGCATCTGCACCCATGGGTGAATACTAACACCATTAAAAATAGTAAAGGAATTCAAAAAATTCCATTTTTTTTGTGATGCGAGGTTCTCATGTGGGTGAAGTCCGTGCCAAATTTTGTAGGTTTTGGAGATTCTAGTAGCTCTCGGCAAAAAAGATAAATTTCGAGCATCTGAGAAAATTTTGAAAACAATAATATTTGGAGCTCATTTTAACTTTTTTGCACGAGCCCCTCAAATGTCATTTAGACACAAAGTTTTGTATGCACCTAGCCTACTGAGTCCTGCATCAAAAAAGAAATTCAGATTTTTTGGAATTTTCCTGATATTTCTTTTACTTTATTGTTCACTTGGTGCAGATGAGCCTAAGCACCGAATTGAATATGTGAACTCAGTGACCTTATATATATTTGCAACTCGGCGTCAGTTACTTGGACTAGAATCCATTGCATCAATTAATGCAGACTGGGTCTTGTTATTTCAGTTGATTCACATCGGCCGGCCAGTTGTTCACAGTTAACATATTATGGTTCCAGTCTCGCCAAGTAAAGTGTTTTTCAAGTTGACCTGACTAGCTAGCCTGTTCTTGTTGTTCTTCCGCCAGATGACCAACTCAGTGCCATTATATATTTGTGATTCACTGCCAGTTACTTAGACCGGGATCTCAGCATCGATTGTTTAATCACCGCCAGTTACTATGTCTTGTTTTGCACCGGCAGTTAGCCCTACAGTCCACACGTACCTTGTATATGGTTTCAGACACACGAAATATCGATTATTTAAATGGTCTTTCTCGTCGTCATGGTTTCATCTTTGGGATACATGAATATGTCGTCATCAGTCACCCATAAATATACCAGCAACTGCGATTTTGACTTGACATCTTGACTCAAGCACCCATGCATTGTAAATAAACTTAAAAAAGATTTGTTACAAGGAGGAGCTCCCTGGTAACATTATATTAGATGACCCGTTGCACCAATTGGCGCATAGACCAATTGCAGGCCGGAAGTTAAACGAACCATTTGATGGATTTTTTTTCCTCAACGGGTAGACTATGCCCGGATGTGCTCGTGTCGCATCAGTTGTTTCGAGTGGGGGTCCTTGGTTCGGATGGTTCAGGTCATGTACCATGGGGGCTGTGGTCGGCCTTTCTATCGACCCGGCTGTTGGATTGCCCGGTCATGACAATCCAACCATGGTGCATGAGTGAAATATTTCCGCATTCCACTCGGTTGTCGTCCGGTTGTTGATACACCCCATGACGACGATAATGAATGAGGAGTAGTACATTCCTTATCACTCATTACGTAATAATAATTAGCAACACTGGTTTTTTCAGCTTCGTCCTATAATCAGCATGAATACATGACGTCTCAGGTGACTAACCCTCGATGGTAATAACCATTTGTTTGTACTGATCGCACTTAGAAAAAATTCCAACTTTCTTGCTGGTTATATTTAGGGCTATCTGTTGGATCCTTATGTGGTTCTTACTTCGTCGTGAGGAGGAGTTAGGCGCCTCCGGCCTTTGGCTGCAACCAGTAGGAGATAGTAGCTCAAGATTTATTCAACAGATTTGATTGGCGGCCTGCTAGTAGGATTTGGTGATGCATGCGGCCTCATATTCTTCTGCATCTTGTCGCTTTATTGCCATTTGAGCTGCTCGTTGGGGCCTTATGTGGTTCTTACTTCGTCATGAGGAGGAGTTAGGCACCTCCGGCCTTTGGCTGCAACCAGTGGGAGATAATAGCTCAAGATTTATTCAACCGACCTGGTTGGCGGCCTGCTATTAGGATTTGTGATGCATGAGGCCTCATATACTTCTACATCTTGTCGCTTTATTGCCATTTGAGCTGCCCGCTGGGGCCTTTATGTTTAAACTACATGTGTACTGGATCACATAAACGTTAAAATAAGTAATTCATGGATGTGTGCACCACTCGGTGCAGAGTCCGAGGGTATTTCCCTCTTTAAAAAATAAGAGAGCTCTACTGAAAAGCTAAATATCTTTGATCCATATCCCGCCCCCTCCTTTGGGGGGCGCAAATCTGTCTCCAGTTGACCACACACATTCACCCATGAGCTTCCATATCCATCACCCAAAGAAATTTTCTATGCATGTTATCAGTCTTCTTAGTTGCCAGTTAGCTAGCGGCGAAAATAGGGCAACAATATGTCGCCAGTAGATTGTGAGAATGGAGTTAACAAGCACAAATCTTCCTTGATGGTTCAACATTTTCCCTTTTCAGTGTTGACAAGGATCGGTTTTCCCCTCTGTGTTATGTATTACTTCAATTTTTTTGGTAGTAATTTAGGGAGCCAGATGAGATATTACAGGAATGATTGGAGAGCTAATGCTTGTGCATGTCAACTGATGGAGAGGCAGGGGCATAACCTCCTTTCTCAAAAAATAAATTAGAATGCTTAGAAAGCTAGGATCATAATTGTAATTTGTGGTATGATGGCTAGACAGATTCTTGTGTTCTACATGCTAGTCCAAATCTAGTCTAATATATTAATTGAACTATGAACTCTTATTATGCAAATTATGATTAGAAAAAAATCCTTGTGCCAATAGCAATAGAACATCTTTTGGCAATAGCGTACTACTACATACCAGTCGAAATATATATCAACCCGTTTTCGAAGCAGAAGAGACTCCTAGGGCCTATGGGGCGCCACCTATATCTCATCTCATGTGCTGGTAGTGACTAGCAAAATATTATCAGTTCAACGATGCAATAGAGCAACCAGGAGGCAACATCATCTCCTCTTCCTATCTATGCATGGTCATCACTCACCAGATCACGATGATCGTGCCTTCCCGACATTCATGTATCTACCAAGATGATGTGGAACAATTGCTAACACTCTTCAATCATTAACTTGATGTCTTAGAAAGACGAAAAACATTTAGCTTTGTACATGGATAATTTATTAATGTAACCTCTTGTTCCTACATCATGGATCAATCTGCCATATTCCAGAGAAATCTTGAGAGAATGATAACTCCAACTGCCACCAAAAGTATGTATTGTTATTTGAAAATTTGTGCAAGCATAACTATGGTTTTGGTTGGCTATGTCCATCGTACAAAAAGTATTCCAAGTATGGTTTAGAGAAAAAGGTATACACTATAAATTACACTTCCACGTATGGAATGCACAAAACAACATCTATGATAGCACTGAATCAACATTGACTTGGCAATAATCAGATGACACAAAAAGATCTACCTAGGAGTTGTGGCAGATATGGTTACATCATTAACACTGCATGGTAGAGTAGTTGTAGATGACTCTTCGTTGCCTACCATTAAATTGAAATACGCTGGATGCTTAGGCTCATGTAGATTCATCGTCATGCTGCTTAGCATCGCAACAACATCCAACATGGTTGGACGATCCACTGCATTCTCTTGTACACACAACAGTGCAATGTTAACACACCTCATCGTTACTGTCAAATGACAATTGGGAAGCAATGAGGTTTCAACAAGTTCGATCCATCTTCCCTCTTTCCATAATTTCCAAGCCTATTTTAAGTTTTATCACATAGTTAGTACGACACCACATAAAGAAAACAATATTTTTCAAGTTATAAGGATTTCCATAAACTGACATATCCAAGGAGATAGATGAAATCTCCACATTGATGGCTTCCAGAATTCCTTTTGCCACTAAGGATCTCGAGAGTTAAAACACCAAAGCTGAATACGTCGGATTTGATGGAAAAGATGCCCTGTGAAGCATACTCGGGGGCCATGTAGCCACTAAAATGATAAAATAATGTTATATGTGCAATTATTGTATGGTTGACCTGTAATATAAATGTTTAAAAATGGACTAACTGATACAAAACTTACTATGTACCAGCCACTCTTCTCGTAATGATTCCTTCAGCATTAGAGCTAAATATTTTTGCCAGTCCAAAGTCTGAAATTTTAGGATTCATTTCGTTGTCCAAGAGAATGTTGCTTGGTTTAAGGTCTCGATGTATGACACACAACCGAGAGTGCATATGTAGGTAAAGAAGTCCTTCTGCTATTCCTTCAATTATTTCAAGACGTTTGTTCAAATCAATTAAAGCTTTTCTATTATTATCTGCACATGAACGAAATGTTGGTATGATAGAGATAAAAAAAATGTAAAAATAACAATCAAAAGTTGGAAAGCGCAATAATAAAGGAAGTGCAACTATACACATAAGGCTTCTCAAAAGAATATACTTATATTGTTAGCCATTCCTTATGCTCAGTATCTAGCTTATGAACCTAGAAGTGCAAATTAATATGTACCAAAGATGAAGAAGTCCAAGCTTTTGTTTGGCAAGTATTCATAGACCAATATTTTCTCCTCTGCTTGAGAGCAGCATCCCAAGAGCCTAACCAAATTCATGTGTTGAAGTTTGGCTATGAGCTCAACTTCATTTTTGAACTCCATCAAACCTTGTCCGGAATGTGAATCAAGTCTCTTTACTGCAATTTCAGTTCCATCGGGAAAGTGGCCCTAGGAAAAAAGTTAGATGTTAGTATTATGCTGCAATCAAGTTGCTTTATGATGCACAAGTTATTGCATACCAGTTCCACATAATGAGTAAAAGAAAATTAACCTAACTTTGGATCAATATTGTATCTTAATTATAGTTCATATACTATGACGAGGCTATCTTGGCATTCTAGTTTTTTTTTCTTTGATCCTTCAGAATGTATGATTAAAATTTGACAGACATAACGTACTTTTGCATTGGTTACAAAACGAGGGCTATAGAAGGGTGTTACAAATGCACCTTATAAACAGGGCCAAATCCACCTTTGCCAAGTTTATTTTCTTCAGAAAAGTTACTTGTGGCCTCTAATATTTGATGAAAATCGAAGATCGAAAACTCAGAGAACTCTGCTTCCATTTCCCAAACATGTTCATCTCCTCTTTGCGACTCGTGGGTGTGCCGCTTTTCTCGCAATCTCACCTGACCTGAAAAATTGACAATGGGCATAATCAATCTATCTAATTATGACTTTTTGCCACCGTCGATCTATATCGTACCATGCGCGCCACCTAACGAGTTGCAACCAATAAACCCGCTTAGCTATTAACTGATTGATTTTTGTTACGTGCCTTGGATTTGAAAATTAGTTGAACATATTCCCTTTTTAAGCTCACAGGCGTGTCTTTCCTGGGATTTCACCTGAAACGACGCAAATCATGGAGAACAGCCCCTGCCATGGTAGGTCTTATGCATCAGTTTGTTAATTTTCTACCTAATAGCTACTATAGTAGGAATTCCCTACTAGCTAGTAATCCTATGTGTGCAATCAGCAGATGTGTTATGTGTGCACATCAAAATTCATCTAGTGCTATTAATTTGCAGATTCAGATAACTTTTGTTGGAGGCGTTGGTATGTTGTGGAAAGATTCAACTAGTAATTTTTGTTGGAGGCGCTGGTATGCTGGCACATCTCGTGTATGATTGATTCTAGACAGCTCATCTGAATCAGATTATACACAAGGTGGGAGTAGATCGGGTTTTTCCCCGCATCGGCTACACTGCGATCTAGATATAATATATTTCTCTGATGAGCAGCATTTCAGTAACTAGTTTACTAACCTTTTCTGTGCCTTCTTCCGAGCCGAGGATAGCAAACGATGAAGCAGAATGCGATAAGTGCTACTGGAGCAGCTACAGATATGGCAATTACCCATGGTTTGATTCCTTTTCCTTCAAAATTAAAAATCAAGAATTCTTCTAAGGGAAAATAAATAAACATCAATAAATTATGATAAGAGAAACCATGTCAACCAAATTATAACTTCAATTGTTTGAACACCCAAATTGAAGTGAATTGGTGGTCGATCACTGATCACATACTCTTTCCTGTAGTAATGGTGGTGGTGGTCGGCACCGGAGCGATGGATGATGGAGTGACCCGCCGCATGGGTTGGCCCTGGTAGAACAGATTCACGTCGAACCTGATGTTGCAGCGCAGCACGAGGATCTGTCCACCCAGGCGCACCGCCGTGGTGGTGTTGACCATGGCGATGATCCGCTGGAGGCACGCCAGGCAATCCCCAGTGGGCAGATCCGGCGTGCACTGAGCCAGAGAGTAGAGCGTCCGGGTAACAGTGCTAACGGAGTCCATGACCGCGGTGGCGTACCGCCTCTCTGCGGCGGCCACGTCCTGGGCCGTCCGCGTGAGCAGGTCGTGGACATCCGGAGTGACGGTGCCAGGGTCGCCGAAGAAGCTGTCATTTTGGAATGACTGGAACAGCGTGTCGTTCTCGGTCATGCTGGGGACGAGGAGGTCGTCGCTGGAGAAGCCGAGGACGCACGTCTGCTGCTGCTGCTGCTGCTCGCCGTCGTCGTAGTAGACGGTGGCGCCCTGCTGGAACGGGCACGCCCGCTGCGCTTCCCGGAACGAGGTGGCGACGCAGTCCCTGCAGGCCGCGGCGTTCACCGTGTCGCCACGGCAGAGCGCGAGCGCGTACACCACGTCGGAGGCTTGGCCGGCGGTCGCGGTGGCAAACAGTTGCGAGGAGGAAGACGCCTTGTTGGGGAGGGTGGCGGCGACGGCGGCGAGGTTGGACTGGTAGGTGCTGTTGGCCGTGTAGTTGCCGCGGCTGCCGCAGAGCTGCCCCGTTGCCGCTGCCGACACAAGGAGGATGCTAAGGCTTAGGAAGAGCAGGACGACCGCCATGCTATGCTTGCTTATTGTGTGCTGAAGCTCGACCGCCTCGCCTTATTGCCTTTGCATGATCGATCACTAGCAAAAAGGAAAACAAAAGTGCATTGATCAGTGGCCGGTCTGTACGTTGCTTTGTGCTGAAATTCTTTCAAGCGTCGTTAATTATTTCTGGAACTGAATAAAATAGCTATTATTCACAAAGTCTTCTAGGTCCCGGCCGGCCGGCTGACACAGGAGTACGTATTATATGAGTATCATACACTGCGAACTAATCTATGGTTGGGATGGTTAGATGGACAGTGATATCCGGTTAGTCCATCAAAGTTTAAGTTTTGATGCTCGTATTTATGATAAGCCGGCTATGTCCCTTGTAGATGCTCATAGGGGCAGAGTGTGCGTCTGTACGTTAATAGAGATGGGGTATTCGAGTGTTTGTGTCTGTACTGTGTTAAAAAAACTATCATATAACATTAATTTTAAACTAATGTATTTTTATTAGTCAAATGATTCGATCCGGCTGGCCGGCCAAATTTTGGGTCGCCATCACATGAGATGAGATCGCATGACCACGCATGTGCACAGTACCTATCCAATCTTTTCCCGTTCCACCCGTGAGGGACTAGGAGAGAATCTGGGCTTATGGTATAGAAGAATAGAAAAAAAGGATCCACAGATAGTCATAGATGAAACATGACCTTTTGTGGTAGCAACCCTAACTTTGTCATATCGATTTTGGACAACTTCAGATTTTCACAGCGTTGAGGCTATTCTGTTCCTTCATTCCTTGTAAATCCTAAGCTGGACCAGGCCATTCTGTTCCTAGAAAATCCCAAGCTGGACTACCTCAGACACAAATATACGAGTACATGTGAAGCAAAAATATTTCAATACATATCCAAGTGGATCATCCTAGCCAGAACTATTTGAGTGCATGACATCCATCCTAATTTGAGTACACAAGAGACATACATATATAACTAGTACATAACATGAGATGATCATTTTCTACTACATGAACAGCGAGCCCCGAGTATGGACTGAAGTGATCCCTGTTGAATAAGCATCGCTACCAAAGCTTGCATCGGGTTTGTTATCTGATTGCACATAAAAGAAAAGTTATTCCCTTTTACCTCACATTATAGTGCATCTTGCTCATCAATCTTCATGTGCTGGAAAAGATGGCGCCAAACAAATCATTCAGTTTTGAGCACAAGACATGTAAGTGTACTTAAATATGGATCAACAATACATTGTAATAAGAAGGAACAAATCGGCACACTATGTAGCAGAAAAAAATAATAGTACTTGCCTTCTAAGAAAGGAAAAACAGAACTCTAAAAGCAAACAATAAAAAGTCTGCTTCAATAATAATTTGAAAGAGAAGCATTTCCTGTTCTTATATGTAGAAGAAACTAGAGATTCTAAAAAAAGTCTGCTTCAATAATAATTTGACACAACAAGTTCACAACTACTACCAGGAAACATTTTTTCCTCTGTTAGTGGTATGGTGAAGATGAATAACTCTTATCACATAATGGACAAAGTAATCCACTTCACATTGTGCAAACCAATTAAAGTGTAGCAGAATTTGAAAATTCAAATGCTCCTAGTAATCCAGCAATACTTGCCACTATGAACCTGGCTCAACCAGTTTTCTGCAACATTAGCTTGAATCATGTAACCCTTTAAATAGTTAACCATCTTCTAGTATGAAAAATCTGATCAAAATGTTATTTTTTCACCAGTTCATCTGTGTGGTTGTAGTGATTCTACCACTGTCATTGATTTAATTTTATTTTGGCTTCAGGCTCGATCATAACCGGGCTCCAATCACCATTTGTTCATATAGTGCTCAAATAATATAGGTCACAAATTAGAAGGTACACACAACGAGAGTCTTATTTTTTTAGAGGCGAAAGGTTACAATGAATTGCAAAAAAAAAA
>NW_025225428.1:0-16655 GCF_018294505.1 Triticum aestivum
GGGTATTTATAGAATTTTTCTGTGTTGATTTCACGTTAGGGGGGCCACGAGGGAGCGACAAGCTCGGGGGTGTGCCCTGGGGGAGGGGGCAGGCTTGTCATGCCCTTGTGGCTCTTCTGGCCTTTTTTCGAAACTTCAGGGGTCTCTTTTTGTCCATAAAAATCATCGTAAATTTTCAGTCCATTCTGAGAATTTATCTCTGCACAAAAAAACAACATCACGGTAGTTCTACTGAGAACAACGTCAGTTCGGGTTAGTTCTAATTAAATCATACCAAAACCATATAAAATTGTTGTAAACATGGCATGAAAACTTCATAAATCATAGATACACTAGAGTCGTATCATGTACCTATTAGTACCATTATGTTTCATGTCGCGGTCGATCTAGAAAGCGCGACATATAGTTGATTATCTGAGAAAACCGGTTCAGACAGGTATATATCGACCTTTGGTATTGTCTGGCCTTGTGATTTGTTTATTGTTGTCCTTGCGAAACTGAACCTGTCTGGAAACTATTTTCTTTAAAACTGATTTGGTTTATCTCTAGCTAGTTTTATTCTTCACTATAGGAAACTTGTTTTTCCACACCTTCGTTATCTGGAACAACTTTTGTAGCGACGTCAACACCCGCATGGAGTTTGAGGCGTTTGATATTGTTAAATACATATTTTCTTGACCTAGTGGATTAGAATAAACCGACATGACATTTTGATACTAAATATTTTTACTTTGTGATATAGTTTTCATAGAATGCATTGTTTTTCAATTCGTTACTGCACATACAATGTTAAATAATATATTACAATACGGCAAAAATTATTACAAAAATAACTAGAGCAATCAACAGTGCCGTAAGACTCTGTTTCCTTTTAGTTTTAGTTTGGGACATTTAGGAAATTCTTTTCTTAAGATGGATCTCACTCCACCAAATTTATTTATGTTATTTATCTACTCAAAGTGAAGGTGTTATCCTACTCAACAAAATTAATTTAGTTCATTAATGAATTGGAATGCATCTATCTTTATCCATACCACACCTAAATATTTACTGAACTTTCGAACTTGGTAGAGTCCTTTGTACTGTACAAAACTAGCAAATAACTTTGTAAATGTTTCTAAATTTACAAAGTCTGATATTTTTAGGCTTAACAAAAAAGATAATTCAAGAATGTATGATGTGGCAACGACTATTTTGTCCTAGATCCCCCGTGTTTACCATTGGTTGTGGTGCTGCTTTCTTAGTCTGAGAACTTGCTATCAAATCATAACATTTAGAATTCAAGTCTCCCAAGGCTAAACTTTGTACATTTGACTGTTATAGTAGTTATGACAACAATTAGATGATCAAACTAACAATTGATGGTACTAGTGTTAACAACGACGACATGTCCATGATTTAATCGCCGAGACAAAAAGTTATGGCCAGCAATGGTAACGGGATGGCTACACCCAATGGTAACATAAAAAAAGTTCAGTAATGAAACTTCTGACATTAGACTATTGTTGTATACTAAATTACTGACACAAGTGGTGATATGTAATTGATGTTCTTAATGTAGCATATTAACCTGCTACTTATCTGTTCACATGCCCTCTAATCAAGTGTGTCATTTGCGAAATAGTTGTATGAAAATTAATGTGTCACGAATGATAATAACTTCATAAGTTACAATGAAATTTCCAATTTTTGTATTCCCCTGAGATGTCTCAGTTCCATACTATGCGCACTCCATTGTTACTGACTTGCTAACTTATGTCCATTCTTATGAGAACTTTGTACGGTCTATGTAGTGAAATCTACTTATTGGAGCTTGTTGGTCCTATAGTAAGGCTTCTTACCTTCAAATTAGCATTTGAAATTGGTGTTGTACATAAGCCTTTTTACCTTCAAATTAGCATTTGACATTGTATTGTTGTTGTATATTAATACAAGTGATGATGCATAGAAATAATTATATAGAAATATTTAACTGAGTGCTTAACGTAATATTACTGTCTCGCTACTTGCATGTAGACTTGTCTCTAATCAAGTGTGTACAATGAATGCTATAATAACTTCAGCAAGTTACAGTTTGTACCATGAGCCAGCTCTGCTTGAAAAAACGAACACGAGCAATCACTGCTACATTTTTTTGTTTTATAGTCATACATCAATAGATTTTGTGCTTGAGATGATTTTCCTTGCTGGCAGCTGCCACACATGTTGGAGTTAGTCAACCATCGCATTGTGTGTCCTATTATGTTGCTCGCGCATTCGATGTAAAAAACTTTGCATAAATATCACCTTTGTTGTTCTAACAGAAAATTATATCAGGCAGAATTTCATTTGCTGAAGAGACCATTATTGTTGCAAATGTTTTTTTGTCAGCCATGGTCACCATGTCTAGTCTTAGCCGCTCACTGAAGCCGTCGCCATCCCTGGAGCCAAGGGAGCAGATGTGGCGAGGATTGGTGCGAAATTAATGGAGGTGCCCGCCAATGGGAGACATCGCCGAGAATTAATGATCACCTTGTTCAACAGTATAGGGCAGAACAATCATGGACCACCAGTAGAGTCGGATCCCAGGTAGACTCAGCAGCTCTGTTCTGTGACTTCCAATATTTATTCCATACTTATTGGAGTTGTGTCATGAGGAATTTTTTGAAGATTAGAACGCTTAGGTTGATCTGTCTGTCTGTTGTTTCCTAGGCTTTATTGTACAATCAAGACCGCGGTCTTTTAATAGACCACTCTGATAGACTTACAACAGCTTTGTTTTTGTGGTTCTATTGTTGCAAGGAAATTTACAAACTTTATTGTCGTGATACCTCAGTTTCATATTATGCTTACTCTAATGTAAATTTCTTGTTTTTGTGGTTCTATTGTTGATGTTTAGGATGTTTGTGGTGAAATGTTTCTATTGGAGCATGCTGGTCCTATAGATAAGACCTCTTGTCTTCTAATTAGCATTTTAAATTACAATGTTTCTATATATTATGGCATTATTGTCTTGCTGCTTATCTGTCACCTGCCCTCTAACATTAAGTGTCTCTAGGCATTTTGCTCCCTGGCTCAACGGAGTATGACAATTTACTAGGTTCTTCTTGATTTTTGTAAAAGACACGCTGAATCTAGTTTTGGACGAGTCTCACGGTCTGAATCTAGTTAAACCGCTGAATCTATTGACACAGAGTGTGGCAATTTTCTAGGTCTTTCTTGATTTTTTTAAAAATAAAACCAGCAGGTACTTAATTTAGGAAGCACCCACTTATTTAGTTTTTTCTTTAATGTTTCTTGCTTTTCTTTCCAGAAGAACTCGTGGTTGTTGTAATTTCTACAGCAGTTTTGCTGGACATGCACATGGCAGAAATTATACTATGGTTCTGTGAATTTACAGATGCGTATCGCTTTCTTCCTTCCAAACAAAAGTGACCGTGATCTCGCCTGCCCACGAGTGCTTCCTTCCGCCGCCGTCGTCCAGCGGCTCGCCTCCACTGACGAACTCGGTCATCCGTAGTGAGAGGGGCCGCTGAATCCACACATGTGGATCGCTTTCGGCAAATATTAGCTTAGGATTTTAGGTTGTTTGTCATCTTGACATTGACAGCGGCGATGTCGATGCCGAATAAAGAATCTTCAGATCCACTCATGATGAGGCGATCGACCCTATGGTTGGGGATAGATTTGGAAATTAATTTGTTCAAATAAGGATGGTGTGGCGGCGACAGCTTCCTCGTGGTGGACTTGTGTCCCCAGGCTCTGCCGTTGCGGCGTTTGCTCCAGCGCCGGCGGAGATTGAGATGTAGTCCATGAGCAGATGCGAATTGTGGTGTGCATCGACGACATCTGGAAGATGGTGGCTCGTGTGCTGGGTTGTAGTTTATGGATGGTAGGTACGGTTTCCTTTCCCGACAATTTAGTGGTGCAAGGGTATCAGATCTGATGTCCGGGGTGTTGCCCCGGTCTGATTCTCTCATTGGTAATGGTTTTGTCTTTGGCAAGCCACCTGGAGGTCCGCAAGGCTGCATATCAGCGATGGAGTCGCTTCAAGCTCGGGTAAGGAGGTGATCCGTCATTTTTTTTCTTGGGTGGCTGCTGTGGTGGTGCCAGAGGCAGGTGACGGGCGTTGGTGTAAAGCTCAAAAGATTCTTCTGACGACACATCAATTTGAACAGAAAATCACACATATTAGAACTGCTCTGCTCTGCTCTGGTGACCATGACAAAAAGGTTACTGCACGATGATGGATGCAAGCTTCAAAAGAAGAAAAACCTATTCATCTATAGTAAGCTAGCGAGGAGTACTCCGTAAGACTTTGGTAGGTCATTGGAAAAAAAGAAGATCAGGCCTCTCTCGCTTAGTCGCCCTCCCACCAGACAACATCAACAGTGCGTGTCCCATCCGGATCAGATCGTTTTGAGCATTTTTTCTAAGTTGGAATGCTTCGAGGGAGCACTTTTTACCCCACCACACTCGCTCTTTCTACACGCCCAATTATTACAACTAGACTTTATACTACTACACTGACCAACCATTCTTTGCCAAAGAAAAAAGAAGAGTGTTTATCTGTTCAAATTTGCAAACAAGAAATCCTGCCCTGTGCCCTACGTATTATTGGGTTAGGTGGCCTTTTGTTTAAGCTACAACTACCGATTCTCGATTCTAGGCATCACAAAATCAGAATCGAAGCTGGACATATGGATTTTTGAATTAGCTTCCTAAGGGCATCTCTAACGCTGACGCTTAAATTTTCTATGGCATTTGTTCACGGATACGGATGCGAGAGCCGGCCATCCAACGCTATCCGCATATAATTCAAACAGGGTTTCATAAGACCGGACAGAATTCATGAAAACCGGAATATATGCAATGGCATGGAGCCGACTCAGGTAGCTTTGCCAATTAGCTTGGATGTGGAGGTGCCTCCCTTGGCCTCCTCTCCGGAGATGCAAGTTTCAGGTGATGCTAGCATTATGATGTCTTGTGAGCCGAAGGAGCCGCTTGGTGGCATTGCCGTGCCTCAAGGCCCAACATCTTGTACCTTGTTGGACGAGTTCCTGAGCAGTTTCATTTGCATTGCGCCGCATTCCTTGCTGCAAGTGCCAATTCTTGCGTGGAGTGAACGGGGCTCTACTTCCTGTTTCAAGAGGCGTGGTGGACGCTTGGATAAGAGAAACAAATAAACTTTTTACACGACCACACTCGCTCTTTCTACACGTCCAATTATTACAAGACTTTATACTACTACACTCACCATCCATTCTTTGGAAGAAAAAAAATGTTTGTCTGTTCAAATTTGCAAACAAGAACTCCTGCGCTGTGCCCTATGTATGTTGGATTTGTTGGCCTTTTGTTTACGGAAAAACTAACACACACACGTGTGGGCGTTTGCACATCGCCCACACGCCTCCATCACCACTCATTTTGCCACGTATGAACAGATGACATTAGCAGAATTTTTTTTAGTTTTTGGCTTAAAAATGTTTTATCTCCTAATTAAAAAAGTGAATTAAAAATCTGTTTTCACCATTAAGTCCGTCTCGACGAGATCCTCAAAACTAGACCCCATGTTGATATGTTTCGATGAAATTTTTTTTTGCCCAAAAGTTGCCATGATGTTTACACTGTAGTTGCCATGGTGCTTAAACTAAAGTTGCCATGTGGCAATTTTAATTTTTAGATCATGACAATTTTAGTTTTTGATGATGGCAATTCCAGTACTTCGACCATGAATATTTTTTTTGCATGAACTATGGCAATTTTAAGTGCATGTATCATGGCAATTTTAGTTTATGGTGCATGGCAAGTCTAGTTTCTTAATTCTCCATTTTATAATATGTCAAAATTTACTTTTTAATATAGAAGAAAATAGCCGAAACATAACATGGCAACTTTAGTGTAAACATCATGGCAATTCATGTGCAATAGACATGGCAACTTTTAACCCAAAAAAAATTTCGTCGAAATATATTGATATGAGATCTAGTTTTGAAGATCTCGTCGCAAGGGATTTAATGGTGAAAACAGATCTTCAATCAGATTTTTCATTTAAGAGATAAAACATTTTAAAAACTGAAAATCCAAAAAGATTTCCACATGCATGTGGTGACATGGCGTAGTCTGTATGTTATAGGGCGTGTGGGCGGGTTTGGCTCCCACCACATGTGTGGGCGTTAGCGTTGTCCTTTATTTAAGCTAAAACTAGCGATTCTGGATTCTAGGCATCATAAAATCAGAATCTAAGCCAAACATATAGATTTTTAAGTTAGCTTCGTAGGGGTGTCTTCAATGCTGACTCCTAATTTTTCTTCCGCATCCGTGTCAACGCTGACCCCTAATTTTTCTCCCGCATCCGTGTCAATGCTGACCCCTAATTTTTTTTCCCGCATCCGTCTCTGGACACAGACGCGGAAGCCGGCCATCCAACGCTATCCACATACAATTCAAACAGGGTCTTATAAGATCGGATCGAATTCATGCAAACCGGCAGATTTTCATATATACAATTTGGACATTTTTCAGTAAAAAAGTGGCCCAACCTAAATGTAGCATATGGCGGCGGCCGTCGCCCACTTTATTTGTATTCCGCATCTGCGACTACGTCCTCCATTTGTCGTCTTCATGAGCGGCGGCGGGGTTCGAGACCCGTGACGTGAAGGTGCGGTCTCTCGAGACGAAGAGTAGAACATGGGTAACCGGTGCTGGTGAACATGAAGTCGATGATAGACGTGGACGGTCCATCACTGTCCACGTGCCACATGCGCAACCGAAAGTTGATCGGCGGTGCGTAGAACGCGCAACTGGCGGCGTTCTCGTCCTCGGTTGCCTGCGCCGCCAGCGCATGTGCGGCCATGTCCGTGCCCGGCTCCGCCGCCTCTACATTGCGAGCGACACCTTGAGCACGTGCAGCCTCGTAGAGCCCCGCTGCTCCGCAACGAATTTCGGATTCGCTGCGGTCATGGCCTTCTTGCTTGCGTGCTCGCTATAGATTTCGACATCGGCCAACCGGTGCTGATCCAGGAGAAACAGGTTGTACCGCTGCTCCTCATGCGCTTGTCAGAACGCCGACATAGGACTCAGCGCAGGCTGCTCCTTCTCCGCCATGGCGGTGTCAAGCCGGCATTCACAGGCGGGGGGCCGGTGCGGTGTCGTCGTCGGAGCCCGTCTTCATCCTTGGGTCGTCGTTGGAGACCTCGGGCGAGCTGGCCGACATGCCCTACTCGACCCACATGCGCGCGGTGGGTGCTAGGTAGCTGCAAGGGTGGCCACGTCGTGCTTCTGCTCCGATGACATGCTTTCCCATGGAGCTCTAGAGCTTGCGGTCATGGTGGATGTGGTGCAAGGAAGGAAGATGTAGAGCGCATATGTTGTGGTGTGGAGTTTAGCCGAGTGTCACCGTCTTTAAATAGAAGATACCGGTGAGGCCAAGTATTCGGGTGCGTGAATGCACGACATCAAAGTTGGTTCCACGGCCAGCAAACCTGCTTAATGGCGACAATACGGACGTATGAGCATTGAACGGGCGTGGTAGATATCTATCACGTCCCGTACGGTAAACGTCTCTTCGGCACTGAACAGGTGCAGACACCGGGGACGCGGCACGGCCGGTGCATCGCTTCAATGCCTATGTCAGTGAGAGGTCATGTCCGCTTTGGGTCGCAGACGTGGCAGCGGTTCAGATGCCCGGATGTGTCTGCCGGCGTTTGAGGTCCGGATTTGTCAAATCTAGCTGTAGATGCTCTTAATGTACAATCTCAAAAAGTTCTAGCTTCTGATTCGAACTACACTTAGAGAAAAGAAAAGATAAAATTGAATGTGAATAGTGACACTACTCATAGTCGAATTTGTCTTTTGTGAATCTAACTGTAGATTGCGTTTGAGCTGATTTTTTTAGAGTTATAATAGAGCTATCCTGCAGGTGTTTTTTTTCTTCAGAATTGTCTGTATATGAAATTGTAGGGTGATTCTACGATCTCACCTAGAAGACAGATCCTATACTCGTCTTCCCGGGTATTCTGGTGGATTTAAACAGCAATAGCAATAAGTAAAAATTTGATGTTGAAAAACAATAATGTAAGTAAAGACTTTGGGGTAACAGTGGGCGTCCGATCCAGATCCAGAGGTGAGGTGGTAAGATAAGAACTACTAGTACTCCTAGGCTCACTCTCGTCTCGGTCTTACGCTCACTCACTCTCTCGAGTTGGTTGTGCTGTCTTCTCCACGGCCGGCGCTCCTCTGCTCTGCTCCTCACCTCCGCCTCGCCGTACGGGAACGCGGCTCAGTCCCTGCCGCCTTTTCTCCGGCAACGCACCTCCCGTCACCTCGCCCTCTCACCACGGCCAAGCCCGGCCCTGAGGGGGGGCGAGCGGGGCGGCCGCCCCGGGCCCCAGAAATGTTTAACCCAGCACATTGCGCCTGGGTGACTGACTCACTGACATTGCATGTTCATGACACTTTCAGGAGCTAGCGCTTTCAGTTCAAGATTTTTACGATATGAACCCATGAATCCATCTCAAAATCAACGTGGAATGGGATCGGTTGCTTTTTTGACTGGCTAGCTAAATCACAGCTCATCTAAACGCCCTGTGTTCTTTTGCAAAGAAAGGATTAGTGCGTGCATGTGTACGCACGTCTCTAAACCATACAATCAGCTGGAAGAGAATACAAAAAATGATTAATTCTAAAAAAGTGAAACAAGAAAGATTAAGACGTGATTCTTTTTAGCGTTCTACAGAGCAAAGAGAGCTTCTTTCACCGTAGCGCAGTGCGTGGCTAGGAGAGACACGACACGACAGTGCTTGTACCTGCCCTGCTAATTCAGATTTCTTGCGGTTGACATGACAGTAATCACTATGTATAGTGCAGCCCAGTTTTATATGCAGTTAGACAGTAGTCAGATTTGGGGAGAAGTCGCTCGCTCGCGTCGCCTCAAGGGGGGCGACTCGGGCGCCCCAACCGCCGCCGCCCTCGACCTCCCTCCTCCCCTTCTTCCCCGCCACCGCTGAAGGAGGCCGGCGAGCGAAGCTTGCCCGGTGGACGGCGGGCCTTCCTCCTTTCTTCACGAGGGGATCCTCTGGCTGAGATGCATCGGCGTTCCTGGGCGTACAACATGGAGGCGGAGTTGGCGCGCTCGGGCGGTGGCCCGATGGGATCCCGGCGTCGCTGCGGGGGCTGGCGGCGGCGGATCTGGGGTTTCCCGCCCCAGATCGGTTCTCCTTCGGGTGGTCGGGCTCGGGCGCCGTCCGGCGGTCCTAAGCGCTGGTGGGCGCTCGCGTCGGCTATCCTCCTTCGCCGATCTGATTGGGGACGGCCGAAGGCGTTGGCTTGATGTCGGATCCGAGCACGGTGGTGGTGTCATCCCCTTCAGGGATGACAATCGGGTGTGGGTGCTTGTGGCGGCGTCGGTGGCGGCGGATCTTGGGATCCCGCTCCCGGGGACGTCGCAGGACGCGGCGGCCCGTGCACGAGAGATGAAGTTTCTTCGAACAGATCCGAGTGAAAACTTGCTTTTGACTACTGCAAAGGCCAGCGGTGGTGGCACTGTCTGTGTCGTTCCCTTCTTGAAGGCATCGCTGTGGAGAAGTTCAAGGTCACTCTCTGTTACCTCCGGGGAAACCCTAGATCAGTTGATCGGATGATGGCGGCGCCCTGGTGTCGTTTCCTCCTTGGGGGCATCATTCATGGAGGTACACACGGGCTCGGGGAACAACGGACGATTTCTTTGGTGGAGTGGTACTTCATCTTATACATTGATGGCGGCGTATCTTGGCGGCGTGGCACTGTGGAGATTCGAAGTCCGATGCGCGGAGATGAACTCGCGCAGGGAGGTGGCGCTGTCTGGCGTCGTGGTGGCGTCGACGGCAGTTAGACCAGAGAAGGTTGATGCATCAGTACAACACTGAAGATGGATTGGTGGCAGGTGGTTGCGGCGGCCTCATACCCGGTAGGCGTCCTGGTTGAGGAGTGCGCCGGACTGGTAGGTGCCCCATACCCGGCAGGCGTCCTGGTTTGGACCTCAAGTCTTAGATGTTTAGGTTTGGCTGCGATGTCTGTTTGGTATTAGGCCCAGACTATCTGCGCCCCTTCATCAATTGGATAGATGTAGCGATAGTTGTTGCTTAGACGATGGCTTTATTCTTACTGTTGTATGGCTTTGTAAGGTCGTATGAAAACAATTAATAAAATGGCCGTATGCATCGTTCAGATGCAGAGGCTGGGGGTCATCCTCCTTTTCTAAAAAAAAAGACAGTAGTCAGATATTTTGAACATGGGGTAGCTAGCTAATCCCTGATAGGCCCCTCCTTCCATGGTACATAGTCTAAGTGAGACAAACCCTTGATTGTGCAACGCCTACGCCTTAGGCGCTACACTATACAGTGTAGCGTCTAGCTCTCAGGCGTTGCACACTGACTTAGTAATTTTTAGGTAGTTTGAAGTGCAACTTTGGTCAGACGTGTAGCGCCTGTCGGTTAGGCGCTGCACAGTGTAGTGTGGCGCCTAGTTGTCGGACGCTACACAAAAGAATCAGTCGGGTGAATTTTTTTGTCAACAGTTCATTTTGTGAACTCTTTTTATTCACAGGTCAAATTTTTTGTTTTTGCCATGTGCATACGTGCCCTGCCCACGTGAGCTTGGCCAGGCCTGTCCCAATGCGACGGAAACACGTCGATGGCACCATCGGTGGGACATGCTACTTCTGGTTCACATGCAAACCTATCATGCACGCATCACCGTATTTATTTATACACACTGCTCTGTGATGTGCTACTTCCCACAGGAGTTTGGTATACCAGCCACTAGTGTAACGCCTATACATTAGGCGCTACGCTGCATAATGTAGCTCTAGCTCTCAAGTATTGCACATCGACTTAGCATTTTTCAGGCAGCCTGAGATGCGATGCTGTCTAGGTGTGTAGCGCCTGAGAATTAGGCGCTGCACAGTGTAATGTGACGCCTAGATGTCGGCCGCTACATAAAAGAATCAGTTGGATGAAATTTTTTCAAACATAGTTCAGTTTGTGAAATAGTTTCGTACGTAGGTCAGATTTGTCATTGTTGCCTTCCTTCTCCACCAACCTGCCATCTCAGGCCATTAGCTCGATTTCGTATCGGTCCCTTGCTTTGTGTGGTCAATCTGTTAGAGCCGCGCCCATTTTGTAGAGTACTTTGTGTATCAATCCATTCAATTCTCGTTAAATTCTCAACTAAGCATATCTAACATATCTTAGACTAGACTAAATGACGTAGCGGCCAACAGTGTGTGGTCGCATCCTTGGCAGCATGCACTTCTCACAGCTCTCCAGCGGTTGTGTCATGTCAAATCCCAGCCTTTTTGCGCATGCTGTCCACGGAAGTTTGCTTTCCTTATGCACTCGTACCTGCCTAGAGTTTGTAGTTTACGTATGTGTTTATTAGATGTATTATTATTACTACTATTTGGATTATTTTGCTCCTTGTAAATGACTGAAATAGCTACTAATACTGATGTTCCGTCAATGTATTTGTAGATAGTAACGTGAGACAGTCACACCTGGCTTGCGCATTAGGAAAAGAACCAATAAAATTCTATGGCTAGAATCACTGGAGTTCTTTGACAAAGTTGTCCGGCCTATTCTCCCTTGGTCACATGTTTCTATAGGAGCTGGACCAATATGAAATACCCATTGGTTTCTTGGTGTATATACACCTCATATGCAAAAAAATGATAATTAGAAAAAAGTCAAAACCGTTTGGAAGTTTTTTACTATAAACTTGACTTTCTTTTGCACTGGTATATAAATTTTCACGAATGGAAAACCAGCGTCGACTTTAGGGCAAAAAGAAAAATTGCTATTATAGGTCCCTATTTTGACCGGATTTTTTGTCTTTTTTGAAAAGAAGACAACGAGATTTCTTTTATTTCCATAGATTTTTTTACCAGTACAATGGAAGGTCAAGTGTATTCCAAATTCGAAGTCGAATTGAAATACCGATAGCTTATAAAGTTCTTCCTGATCGAGTGCTTAAGCACTGGCCTTGTCGCCTAAAAGTCATCATGATCGATCGCTTAAGCACCAGGCATATTAAATCAAAGTTCTCTATATTAAGTGGTACGTCTCTAGAATGACGTGCAGTTGTCTATCTCCGTACCATTGCACTACAAAAATCGAATTGAAACAACAATAACTGCTATATTAAGTGGTACCTCTCTAGAATGATATGCGGTTGTCTGTACTTACTAAAGTTCTTCGTGCTTGTGTAAGTTCTTCGTGTTTGAGCACTTAAGCACAAGGTATGCCATATCAAAGTTCTTTGTCTCGGGGTCTATCTCCGCCCCATTGCCTCGATTCGAATTAAAACACTGATAGCATATAAAGTCTTTCGTGATTGACCGCCTAAGCACCGGCCATGTCGCATAAGAGTCATCGTGATCGATCACTTAAGCACTAGGCATGTTGAATCAAAGTTCTCTATCTGATGTCTAGCCTCGTAGTAGTATCATATTGTCTAGAGTCCTTCAGGTGATATGGCAAGAATCATGTGCAGTTAGACTAAACTTGTTATGTCCTTCGGGTTCGTGGACTTATGTATCAGACACATTGGTTCAAAGTGCTAAAAAGGTCCAACTAAAACGTAGATAGCATCTAAAGTCCTTTGTAATCGAGCGCTTACGCATCGGTCATGTTGAATCAAAGTCCTTCGTGATCGAGCGCTTAAGCACCGGTCATGTTGACTCAAAGTCCTTCATGATAGAGCGCTTAAGCACCGGGCAAGTTGAATCAAAGTTCTTTATCCTGGGGTCTAGCTTTGTATTGATGTCCTACAAATGTCCAATTGAAACATGAGTAGAATCCAAAGTTCTTCCTGATCGAGCGCTTAAGCACCGGTCACATTGAATCAAAGTCCTTCATTATAAAGCGCTTAAGCACCGGGCATGCTGAATCAAAGTTCTTCGTACACGAGTAGCATCTAAAGTCCTTCGTGATTGAGAACTTAAGCACCGGGCATGTTGAATCAAAGTTTCATATCCGGTGGACTAGCTTCGTACTAATATCCTACAAAGGTCCAATGGAAACACCAAAAACTAATATATCAAAGTGATATGGCGAGAATCATGTGCGGTTGGAGTAAACTTGTTATGTCCTTCGGGTTCGTTGGTTTAAAGTGCTAAAAAGGTCCAATTGAAACACACATAGCATCTAAAGTCCTTCGCGATCGAGTGCTTAAGCACCGGTCATGTTGAATCAAAGTCATTCATGATCGAGCGCTTATGCACCGGGCATGTTGAATCAAAGTTCTTTATCCAGGGGTCTAGCTTCATACTAATGTCCTACAAATGTCTAATTGAAACACAAGTAGCATCCAAAGTCCTTCGTTATCGAGCGCTTAAGAACCGGTCATGTTGAATCAAAGTCCTTCATTATAGAGGACTTAAGCACCAGGCACGCTGAATCAATGTTCTTTATACAGGGGTCTAACTTCGTACTAATGTCCAACAAAGGTCCAGTTGACCCCTGCTACTCGACCTCCCCTGCTCGTCAACCCCTGCTGCTCGACCCGGCCTCGCCGTTGCCTGAGCCAGAGGCCGCCGCGGGATCCTCTTCCTCCTCCCCGCCCGTGACCCGGCGCCTCCTCCTCCTCCCTTGCTCGTCAACTGCAGCCGCCCTTCGACACGGCAGCGCCGTTGCCAAGAGCTCCCCGCCGACAACCCCGCGCCTCCCGCCTGGTCGCCCTTCGCCTCGCCGCAGCCGCCGGTGCGAGATCCTCCTCCCCGCCTGCAACCCCGCGCCTCCTCCCCTGCTCGTCAACGGCCGCCGCCCTTCGACACGGCAGCGCCATTGCCAAGAGCTCCCCGCCGGCAACCCCGCGCCTCCCGCCTGGTCGCCCTTCGCCTCGCCGCTGCCTGAGCTGGAGGCCGTAGAGGGACCCTCCTCCTCCCCGTCCGTGACCCCACACCTCCTCCCGACCAGGGGATCCATGGCGCCATGGTCAACTCCGCCCGAAGACCACCCTTCGCCTCCTCGAGCTCGACGCCCGCTCTCGGATCTCGACGCTGGCAAGGGCCAGTTCGTCCGATTTGTAGTAATTTTTTTTTGGTGTTGTTTCGTTCCTTCGTTCGTCCGTCACACCACGGCCAGTTCGTCTGTTTTGTAAATGGAGAACATTATATTGTGTAATTATACTGTGATGATGGATATATAGTATGTAAAGAGAGTACTTTTGTCTCGTATAAAATTGTTCATTCGTCATAGCTGTGAAAGATTTTCCCTACGCCTTCAGCCATCTACGACTTCTACATTGTTTCGTTTTTTAAAAATAAAAATATTTGCTTTGCCGTGTGCATATATGAGGATGACGGCAAAGACATAGCCTAGCTGACGGCAAAGTACTTGACGCCGTCCGTTAGGGCGACTGCTCCGTGTGTTGGCATATTTTTGCCGTCTGGCTAGTCCGCTCACGGCGAACCCTATTGACTGACGGCAAACTCTTTGCCGTCATCCCGATAAACAGCAGACAGCAAAGTATTCTTTGCCGGCTATTCTTTGCCGTCTGATTTTGCCGTCTGCTTCCAGACGGCAAAGTCTTTGCCGTCTGGAATTTGGTCTTTGCCGTCTGTAATCCACAGACGGCAAATCTCCTGTTTCCCGTAGTGAAAGTTCTTTATCCGGGCATCTAGCTTCGTACTAATGTCCTACAAAGGTCCTATTGGAACACGAGTAGCATCTAAAGTCCTTCATGATTGAGCACTTAAGCACCCGGCATGTTGAATCAAAGTTCTATATCTGGGGGACCAACTTCGTACTAATATCCTACAAAAGTCGATTAAAACACCGAAAACTAATATCTAAGTGCTCAATCACGTTCCTTCGTGATCGAGCGCTTATGCACCGATCATGTTGAATCAAAGTCCTTCGTGATCGAGCGCTTATGCACCGATCATGTTGAATCAAAGTCCTTCGCAATCGAGCGCTTAAGCACCGATCATGATGAATCAACGTCCTTCATCATCGAGCTCTTAAGCAGCGGGCATGTTGAATCAAAGTTCTTTATCTGAGGGTGTAGCTTCGTGCTATTGTCCTACAAAGGTCCAATTAAAAATGAGTAGCGTCTAACGTCCTTTGTGATTTAGCATTTAGGGTGTTTGGTTCTGGTGCCAGGCACATTGAATCAAAGTGCTTAACTTGTGGGTCTAGCTTCATACCAAAATTACTACAAAGGTTGCAACGAAACATCTATATCAAATGCTATGGAAAGAAGCATGTGTCTTTGCCAAAACTTGCTAAAGCTCGTTGGGTTCGAGAACCTAAGTTCCAGGCATGTTGAAACAAATTTCTTAACTTGTTTGTCTAGCTTCGAGCTATAAGTGTTATGAAAAGAAGCATGTGTAGATGCCTATGAGAACAAGGGGCACGCATTCGGGTCCATAGCACTAAAAATCTTGATTGAAGTTACCGATCAATATGACACTAAAATTCTTCATGGTCAATTGCAAGAGGACCGAATTTGGCCACATAAAGTGCGGAATGACATCTATAGGAAATCTCTTCCTCAAAGACAACACCCATGCCGGAATTGGTTATATAAATTGCTCTTTATATTGCTACTACTTCTAACAATTTTCGCGGTTGATGACAAAAGGACCGCATCCGATGCAATGAAGTGCGCCGCGACGATTATATGTGACGTAGTGTCTAGTCATGGAAATAGTACTCTCGTATGGGAATATCAGGAAAAGTACTTTGTTGAATACGGTATCAGTGTCGGACCATCTTAATGTCCATGAAGACTAAATGGCAACATCTGATATTGTCTATAATCCTTGGGGTTGATACCAAAAAAAAAAAAATTCCTACTGTATAAGGCCCGGTGTTTGCTTCATTATATATGATACATCTCATTCGGAGTCAATGCAATACAAACACAATTTTATTAGCAGATCACACACCCAACATCTTGCTATTGTAGTACATCCAGCACAAAATGTCGCCCAAAAAAGACTAATGTTTTCAAATGATAAGATAAAAAAAATACAAAACACAGACATTGAGATAGTGTATATGTTGCAAATAAATCCTCCGTTTGCTTTATTGGAACCGCAAATAAATCTGCATATATACTAGAACCGCCATAGACTCACCCCGCAACTCCAAACCATGTTCTGAACTATCTTGCATTTTTGAACATTTCTTCTGCATTTCCCATATTTAATACGAAAGCCTATTTCCAAATAGCATAGATTGCAGAAGTCGTAAGCTTGGGGCAAAGAATCAAACTCTTGACCTGTCTCTGGCTTAATCACAAACTCCGACTTTCTTTCAGCAAAATTTCTCATCGCCTTTTCCAACACACTTAACCTTCCTGGTGAGGGAGTACGGACGTCAAGTATCTTTCCCATACATACCCTGCATAAAACAAATTTGGTCAGCTATTTGCATTAAAAAAAAAACATTGTATAGTGAGCATCGAAATATCCAAATCTGGAGCTGTTTCACATACTATGCTTAAGGTGCAATATTCAGTAATTACTTGACTGTTAACTCTGAAGCTAGCCTATATTACAGGAAAAGCTATTAACTTTGTAACATACATACATAAGAATAAGAAGGCTTGGTTGGCTATTTTGTTTAATAACATGTGTGTTCTGACTTTTGAGAACCGTAAAGCTACTGCCTTTTATCAATTGTGACAGATAT
>NW_025225428.1:16688-27780 GCF_018294505.1 Triticum aestivum
CCGGCTCTCGCGTCGCCCCTCTCGTGCGACTCAGGAGCGACCCCAAACCCTAGCCGCCGCCACCTCTCCTCCCTCCTCCCCCGCCTCGCCGCCACCCGAGGATCCCGTCGGCTGCTGCGCGTCTTCCGGTGAAGGTGGCGGCGAGGATCTGCTGCCTCACGCCGCTTTGAGGGGCTTTGGAAGCCAGGGCGGCGGCCCTGGGTGGAGATGGCGGCGTCGATCTCTCCGGTGGATGGCGCGCGCAGGTGCTGGTCGTCCCTTCCGGCCGCGTGGGTGGCATGAGGGCGGCGAGGCCTTGCTGCAGCGGCGGGCGGCGGCCCTGGGTGGAGATGGCGGCCTCGATCTCTTCGGTGGATGGCGCGCAGGTGCTGGTCGTCCCTTCCGGCCGCGTGGGTGGCGTGAGAGCGGCGAGGCCTTGCTGCAGCGGCGGGCGACTTTTCTTCCTCTCGGCCCCTTCCCCTCGCAGTGGCCTCCTCTCCTAATTTGGTGGCTGACCCGTCAGATCTGGCCGAGGATGGGGTGGTGGAGTCTTGGAATGGGGGAAACCCTTGGTCGATTTCGCGTCGACCTCGACGCCGGCGGCGCTCCGGTGTCGTTCCCTTCTTGAGGGCGGGTCGAGCTTCCAGATCTGTCCCCATCTTCCCCTTCCTGCTCCAGGCGAAAGTCTTGGCCTTTTGGCCGGACGGCGGAGACGTTCTGGCGTCTTGATCCTCCTTGGAGGCGCCGTTCAAGGGGAGGTTGGAGGTTGGGCGTGCTGCTTGGTGGTGGGTGGCGGCAGCTGTGCTCCGATCCCCTGGTTGCCGGCGTTGGTGGTGGCATGTTGGTTCTTCCGCATCTTTCAGTTGCTCCCCGCCTTGTCTGCTGGTTGGCGGCCGGCCGGTGGTGGGCGTCTGGCACGGTCTGGGCGTAGGGGAGATAGTGATCTCCCCTCCGGCAGTGGCCCGAGGCAGTGGGCGGCGGAGTCGATGGTTTCCTTCAAGCGGTCTGGGCCTTCATGTCCACGGCAATTGTCGGCGTAGGGTGGCTTCGGCCCTGTTGTTCTGTCTGCACAAGATCTCCGGTGGCTTGATCGTTGTTTCTCTTAGATGCTCTGTTCGCTGCTGCTCCGGGTCGTAGTGAATTTGGCATGTATTTTTCAGTTTTTGGTCAAGTCTTTGCCTTTGTAATTCAGCACCATTGTATCCTAGCCGGTTGATGGCTTCATTAATTTGAAGTCGGGCCTTCGTGCCTTTTCTCTAAAAAAAAGTTCGACTAGCAATTTCTAAATAGTTCCTTTGTTACACTGTTTGTCATCATGCCACGTGTGGCTGAAATAAACTCAAAACAGACAATACAGATGGATCAAAACCCCAATTATACAGCTACAGAGCTATAGTTTGGTGTCCCCAAATTGGGCAAGAACCTATTGAAGACATGACTAATTACACGGCTTTGCCACATAAAAATCGAGATGTCACTCCTATCAAGATTATATTTTATAAGACCATAGTTGCTTAAACATCATCTATACTAAATAAAGCAACAAACTATTGGAATGATTCCTCGACGCAATTACTACTAATTAATACGCATCTGAACAGGAGATCAATGGTGAGATGGAGAGAAATAACCTTGATGGCGACGGAGCGGAAGTGTGTGGCGATCAGACGATGATGTAGACGGTGCAGATACGATTTGACTGTATTCAAGCCGTATAACACTGAGAAAAGGAAAAGAGGGCAAAATGGGCTGATCCAGACGATGATGTAGCGACGGCGACGATATGAGTTGCGCGCGCAACTACGTAGTTACGAATAGACATATTCGTGCCCGGACCGTACGTGACCTTCGTTTCCACCGGCATCGCGACCTCCTACCCCACTACGTACCTATGAGGCTATGACCTATCTATCTCGACTAGGAGTAGGCCTATGCTTCAGTGGCGTCGCATCGCTCGCAGCTGCCTCCGTCGGCGATAGAATGCACGCACCAACGCCACGAGCTATTCTTGAAAGCAAATTGTTGAAAATGAAGCAACTCTGACGACACGTCCACTTGAACAGAAAATCGCCACACAACATCAACAGTGCGTGTCCCATCAAGATCGGATCACATCAGATCAGAATCAGATCGCTTTGAGCACTTTCTCTAAGTTGGAATGCTTTGAGCACTTTCTCTAAGTTGGAATGTGCCTTCGAGGGATCACTTTTTACCCCACCACACTCGCTCTTTCTACACGCCCAATTATTACTACTAGACTTTATGCTACTACACTGACCAACCATTCTTTGGAAGAAGAAGAAAAAGAGTGTTTATATGTTCAAATTTGCAAACAACAACTCCTGCACTGTGCCTTTTGTTTGGTTGCCTTTTGTTTAAGCTACACCTACCGATTCTGGATTCTAGGTATCACAAAATCAGGAAGACAAACATATACTCACTCTGTCTCAAAATAAATGTCTACGGAGCCCTCAACTGTGAGTGAGTCACCACGAAGAGAAGAAGCCATACATGACGAACCGTAATGCTTCAAGGCAGTGCCTTCAGGAAGGACATGACACCGGAGCGCCGCCACCATCAGATCCAAAGATCAAAAGTTTTTCCCCGGAGCAACACGGAGGACGGAGAGAAACCGCAACGACACCTTGCCCATAGGCGCCACGTCGTCAGCATGGTAGAGCCAGAGAGGATTTTCACCCCGGCAAGACCTCTTCGCCTCCAAGGCAGAATAGAACATGCAACGAGGGCGCCTGCTGCACCACCCACCTCCCCTCGGTCGTCGTACACTTGCCGCCACACCGCCCACGCAACCATGACAACAAGCCACCACCCGAGCTGTGAGCCCCGCCCACGGGCATCGCAGCTCCCACCACCAAGGCCGCTGCCTCGGTATCCATGGCCCCAACTCCATCTCCGCCCCATGCTTGAGCAACGACGACCAAATGAAAGGGCGGGAAGGCACCTCCTTCCCACCCTAGGTCCATGTCCACCCTAGCTGCCACCGCCCCGCCTTGCCACAGCCGGGCAAAAGACGAGCTCCCAGCGGCCCATGTCCACCAAACGGAAGGCAAGGTTGCTCTGAGGCCCTCCCAGCGATGAAGCAAACCCTAAACAGTGACCCACCCCGATCCCACATATATTCGTCCTCACCCGCTCGTCGGACCAAACCCTAGCCAGTCCACTCTACTCCACTCCGAGGGGCTCGGGCGAGCGCCGGACATGGACACGATTGTGGAGCCCAACGAGCGCCGGCTTAGAGATTTAGGCTAGGCTTTACGTGTGTTGAATGTAATTGTATGTATTTGATTGAAGTTTCACAATTGATATATCTGATTGTGAAAGAAAAGATTTAAGGTGGGGCCAGCTTTGTTGTAGATGCTCTAACTAGCTGGTAAATAAAAATAAAAGCGGTGAAACCAAACAGTCGCGTGATTCACGGATGCAAACAGTAGTAGCAATAAGTAAAGACTTAAAAGTCGGAAAAACAATACGATATTGTAGGTAAAGACTTTGGGGTAGTAAAAAAGAAGACTCCAAGGTAGGTGAAGTCAGTCAAGGGAAATAAAACTACACTCCCTCGGTTTCTAGATATATGTCTTTCTACTACATCTACATACATCCGTATGTGATTTATAATGAAATCTCTACATTTATACTTTCCCGTTTCTAAATATAAGTTTTTTTAAGAGATTTTGATATGGACTACATATGGATGTATATAGATACAGTTTAGAGTGTAGATTCACTCGTTTTTGCTCCGTGTAGTCTATATTAAAATATCTAAGAGCATCTACAGTCGGGCATCCTAAACCTGCCTCAAACGCCCAGGTGGCCCGTCCGGTCACTGACTGTTCACGAAAATGTGACTCAGTGGGGCACCTTAAACGGGCCTCAAATGCCCAGACTATCCGGCACCCTTCATATCCAGCCCAAGTATCGGCCGCCCCCGTCACATCAGCCCGGCCCACCCTGACCCTACTCCGTCCCCACAAATATCCCCAATCCGGAAACTCTAGGTCACTCCGCTCTAGCTCTGTCTCTTCTTCTCCCCTCCGAGTTCTTCAATTCGATCCATTCGACAGCTCTGACGACCCCGGCGAACATGTTGAGCGTCGGCAGCCGCTCTGACTCCGACATTGACATCGACAAGGAGTTCCCCCTCCGCATTGCACTCGAGAGGTCCAAGGTGGGCATGAGGGCAGTTCGAGATCGGCTCCCTCGCCTCTTCCCCGCTGACTCAGCGAGGGCGCCGACTCTGGCTCCTCCCGGCTCGCGCGCAGCTCAGCGAGGGCTGCGCAGTCCCTGCCTCCCCCACGACGGCCCCTGTCGGCTCTCGGCCCGGTTGTTGCTCCCCTGCGTGGGCAGCGTTGGGTGCTTGTGCCCGCCCATCCAGCTCGGACGCGCGCCGAAGTAGGAGGCGCGCGCCGCCCGCCGCGAGAGGCAGAGGGAAAAGGAGAGGGGCGCGTCGGAGAGCTCTGTCTGCCGCCACCGCAGGTTACCTGTGGAGCCTGACGAGGACGAGCGGCTCCTCGCTTGGGTTTTACCGTCGGTCGCTTACGACGGCGGAGACGGACGCTCGGCAGCTCTGTCGGAAAAAACGCAAAGGCTCTCCGGCGTGCCATCGAGCAGTCTGAGCGCGAGGCCAAGAAGTAGGCGACGGAGGTGAACAATTGTGCCATCCTATGTTTGATTCTGTGTGCGTTGACTGATCTACATAGTTTGATCGACGTTGCATGGTTTAGTATCGATATATAGGGGTTCTAATATGAGATACACAGATGTGGAGGACATAATTTAAGGAGTGTCAGGTCAGTGCATGCGGATACGCGGGCTCTAAAAGAACTTATTTATGTTTAGAAATGAAGGGAGTATTTAGAAACGGAGTGAGTATATATATACTGTAGTCCAGATGGGATGGGAGCTCTCAATTATTACCGGGCAACAGTGCGCGGCCGATGGATCTAGATCCAGAGGTGGTGACAACTACCACTGTCCACTAGTACGTGCACCCTCACTCACTCTCTCAAAGCTAAGGGTGCGTTTGGTTGCAAGGGCGGTCATGAATGGGTTGGGATCATTCAGAAAATAGACATGTTTGGTTATAAAGCACATGAATGGTTCGAGCCAAAAAAAGAGAATATGCCATGAAGATGCTGAACCGTTCCACCCAACCAAATCGGTCGAATCAAATGGCCACCCTTTGCATGCATGACTATGTGAGCATGACTGGTGGTCCCGTCCTAAATAATTAGCTCACCACTTATATTCAGCCAAACACATGAATTGAATGGTTCAATCCCAAAAAAATTGAACGGTCCCAACCCATTCATACGACACCTTCAGCCAAACGCATCCTAAGCTAGCTGAGCTGGGCGGTGCTCTCTGCTCCCCACCTCTGCTGCTCTCACCTCCGCCTCGCCGTCCTCTCCGGGAACGCAGCCCCGGTCGCTTCCACTCCGGCTGTCCGGCAACGCACTCCTGTCACCTCGCCCTCTCACCGCGGCGACGTCGGCTCCCGGATCTGAACCAGCCGCAACCTACCGCCGCCGGACAGCAGCAGGTCAGGTCAGCGCTCCCTCTCTCTCTCTCTCTCTCTCTCTCTAACCAATTGTTAGGGCCGACTAGACTAGTATTGGATTTGTGAGATTTGAGTGCTCCAGGATGAATGCCTAGCTAGGCCTAGCTTTGGTTGAGAAACGCGCAAGTTTCCTTTAAGCAATAGTATTACGTGCTGGTGCTACCGTCGTGGATTTGGAAATTAAAGAAATATGAAAAGGAGGATGCCTAAGTTTGGATTTGAAAAATACTGAAAGCAATATGGAATGGATTTTGCGAGATTTGAATAACGATATGTAGGTAAATGCGTAATATAAGTTTGGTTGACCACACAGAAACAAATAAACAACATCTCTTTAACCATTTTTATTTTATTTATGTGCTTAATTAATTCCCATATATAGTTGGTAGTATAAAGTTAAAGAATGTGACTGCAAATTCCTGGCCTCATGCCTTCCTTTATATTTCTCTTGTGATTGCAAATTCTCAACAGGTACCCATCCCTGGCCTGCTGTGCTGCGACTCAACCCCCCATTTGCAGCAGCAGCAGCAGCAGCTAGGTAGTAGGCAGCGGCATCTGTCACCGGCAGCAAAGGCAGGCAGGCGGTGCGCTCGCGCCAACGTACGTACTATGCACGCACTCCGCCCCTTTAGTTTGCAGCTTCCAGCAGCCGCTTTAACTTTTAACATCAAATTCCTTTTGATTCCTTGATTGATGCAGGCGCCACGTGTCGTCCATCCCTGCATCACGCCAGAGGATGGCCGTCGTGGCCCTCGGCGCGGCGCAATGGGTGGTGGGGAAGGCGCTAGCCCCCGTCGCAGATGGCGTGCTGGAGGCTTGGGCAGCCACCAAGAACTTTGGTCCCAACGTCTAGGCCCTCAGGATGGAACTGCTGCTCGTGCAAGCAACGCTTGAAAATGCCGGCCGCAAGGAGATCGGTGGCCCGGCCATGGAGGAGCTGTTGCAGAGGCTGCGGGACTCGGCGCACAATGCCCAAGACTTGCTGGACGAGCTGGACTACTTCCGCATCCACGACGAGCTCCATGGCACGTACAATGCTGCCGACCAGCATGACAAGGGTGGCTTCCACGACCTTGCCCTCAATGCTCGCCACACTGCCAAAGCTGTTGGCAAACTGGTTAGCTGTTGCCCTTGGCAGCATGCTAAGCGCCGGCAGAGGTCACCCGGCGAATCCTCCTCAGCACAAGACACCAATCAAGAAGTCAGCGGATGCATGCCCAAGCTGATTGGTAAACTCCTACCTTGCTCATCCTCCCAGGATCCACATATTCGTGAGAAAGATTGTGGCAGTGTGCAAGAAATGGCAAAGTTTGAGTTTAATAGGGTTGATTTCTCTCGAAAGATGAAGGACATCATAGAGAAATTGCAGCTTGTGCGGAAGAATGTTAATGGCCTTTTGCAGAGTTGTGACCCTAGAAGTGTCTCAGACATTGCCCAGTGTCGTCCTATCACCAAGGGTCGAATTGATGAGCCAAAACTGTATGGGAGGGACCGTGTCATGGATAGCATTATACAGAACATCACCAAGGGTCAATACGGTGACAAGGGTATAACTGTGCTTCCGGTTGTTGGTTCAGGGGGAATGGGGAAGACAACTCTCATACAACACGTATATCGCAGCCAACAAGTGCAGGAACACTTTCCAGTCATGATCTGGATATGTGTGTCACTCCATTTCAATCTGGATAAGGTGCTAGAGCAGATTAAAACATGTACCCCTGCAGTTGAAAAGGAAAAAAGTGGCAGTACAACTGAAGATTTGATTGAGCAAAGATTAAAATCTAAAAGGTTCTTACTTGTATTGGATGATATATGGAAGATTAATAATGGGAATGACTGGGGAAAATTATTGTCGACACTCAATAAATCAAAGGAAAAGGGTTCCATGATTCTCGTCACAACTCGGTTTCAAGCAATAGCAAAGAAGGTTGAAACACCTGGCCACTCAATTAAGCTGAATGGTTTAGAGTGTAAAGAGTTTAGAAAGTTATTCCTTGCATTTGTCTTTGGTGATGAGCAATATCCAAGGGATAAACAATTTTTGCTTGAGACTGGAGATAAGATAATGGAAAAACTAAAGGGCTCCCCTCTTGCGGCAAAAACGGTTGGTAGATTACTGAGTAAAGACCTTAGTTTGCGTCACTGGAAAAGGGTCCTAAAAAGTAAAGGATGGGAGAAGCAGAACGATGACAATGCAATTATGCCTGCCTTGAAGCTTAGCTATGACTTTCTTCCTTTCCATCTGCAACAATGTTTTGCCTATTCTGGATTGTTTCCTGAAGATTACAATTTCAGAAGTGACGAGCTGATCAGTCTATGGATTGGACTAGATATTTTGAAACCCAATGGGCAAGACCAAATATTTGAAGACATAGGTCTGAGCAATTTAAATGAGTTAGTCATCCATGGATTTTTCAGAGAAGAGAAAACTTATTATGGTATGCGTTATGTTATGCATGACCTGCTGCATGATTTGGCATTGAAGGTTGCATCTCATGATTGTCTTAGTCTAAGTCTCCCTAGTGTTGGATCAGTAGAGATTCAGCCAACCACCCGTCACTTGTCTATAAGCACATATGGTTTAGGTAAATATGATGAAGTGTCTGGTAAAAAATTGAAGAGTGAATTGGAAGAACTAAAGACAAGATTTAAGGTTGAAGAATTGCAAGCATTGATGTTATTTGGAAAAATGGATGAAGGTTTTTTCAAGATATTTGGTGATTTTTTGGGGGAAGTGAACACTCTTCGTGTTCTTCATTTGCCCAAAATGCTTTGTCCCGTGGAGTTCATGTTACATAACTTTTCGGGACTTCTCCACCTACGATACCTATGTCTAGGGACACATGACATCCAGATTCATTTACCACTTAGCATCTCTAAAATTTATCATTTAAGGATTCTAGATCTTAAATGGTGGAATGGCAGTCGTGATTTGCCTGATGACATGAGCAACCTTGCCAAATTGTGCCATTCTTATGTCCCAAATGATGATAAGCTTCATTCTGATATTTATAATGTGGGAAAGCTTAAACTCTTAGAAGAGTTAAAGGTATTTGAAGTCAATAAAAAATGTGAAGGGTTTGAACCAAAGCAACTAGAGCACTTGACCAAGCTAAGGGAGCTTGGCATCTACAACCTTGAGAAGATAGATACAACAGAAGAAGCAGCTCAAGCAAAACTGATGGAGAAAAATTACTTGAGGAGGTTAACATTGGACTGGGATAGTAAGCGATCTAGTATTGATCCTGGTGTGGAAGCAGCGGTTCTTGAGAGCCTTCATCCACATGGAGATCTTCAGGTGTTGTGCATTAGAGGGCACGGAGGTCCTTCTTGTCCATCATGGCTGGGTGATGAGTTCGCTGCTGAAGGTCTACAAGCTCTTTATCTGTATGGTGTTTCTTGGGAAGTTTTTCCTTCTTTAGGGAAGGCGTGGGATCTTCGTGAATTAAGGTTTGAGCATATTGCCAGGCCGAAGGAGTTTACTATAGAGAAAAGCTTTTGCATGCTAATAAAGTTTGAACTCATTGGCCTAGGAAGTTTTGAAAAATGGATTTTCCCAGCTGAACGAGATTCTTCCCTGGATGGAGAGCGGTTGCCAACGGATGCTCATACGTTCCCTCTCTTGCAAGTGCTGATTATTAAAGAGTGCCCGAAATTCTTAGAGTTTCCAATTTCAAACCATATTCTTTATCCTAAACTACAGGAGCTCAAGATACAGGACTGTCCAGAATTCTTGTCTCCCATCTCCTGGACTGAAAGTCTGCGTAATGTCGAGTTAGCAAATGTGAAACTATTAAAGAGGTTTACATACTCAGGATCATCCGGTGGAGCAGAATTGAAAATTACCGGAGAGAGTGATCTGCTTAGCTTAGACCAAGTGTTACTTTTCAGTAAAGAAACAGGTATTGAGAAGCTGACACTGGACAAGTGCCCACCTCTGGAGTTGAAGCACCTTCTGATGCTAACCTCGCTGAGGACATTGATTGTAAAAGAATCAGTTGGTCTAGTTGGACCACTAGGAGGAGGTCAGAGTGATGTGGAATGGCAGCTCCCTGTTGAGTATATCAAGATCTACAAATTAAATGGTAATACTGGCAAGGAACTGACAGAGCTCCTCCCCCACCTCCCAAAGCTCTCCAAATTGGTAATATGGTGGTGTAAAAGCATAAAAAAGCTGGTAGTGGGGGTGGATGTGCAACAAACAACACAAGAAGCATCAGAGATGGGGGGAGGTGAAATAACAGCAGCAGCAGAGGAAGAGGATGATGGGGTGCTGCTCCTCCCAGCTCATCTCTGTGACTCACTACGGGAATTGTGGTTCAATTACTGCCCAGAGCTGGTCCTGGTTGACCCTCCAACTCTTGTTCCTGGTGGAGGATGGCTCCAAGCCTTGCGATCCCTCCAGAGATTAACAATACGATGGTCCCCAAAGTTTCTATCCACCTTCTCCTTTTCCCGTTACCTTTTTCCTTCCTCCCTGCAGTTCCTGGAGCTTGTGGGTGTGCAAGGTATGGGAACACTGGAGCCCCTCTCAAACCTCTCCTCTCTTATCAGATTAGAATTGGGTAATTGTGGAGAGGATCTGAAATGTCAGGTCTTGTGGTCTCTCATTACCACCGGCGGCCAACTCAAGGAATTAGAAGTCAGGGGAAGCCATAGATTTTTTGCTGATCGGGATCCCAATCCCAGACGGGCTTTGGAGGATGCTGAGGGAGGTGAAGAGCAGCAGACACAGATTGTTTCATCCACACTGCATGAGCTCGGGACAGATGACATAGCAGGATTTCTTGCTGCACCCGTCTGTAGATTCCTCTCTTCCTCCCTCACCAAGCTGAAACTTCGAGGGAATTGGTGTGAAGGGATGGAGCGGTTCAGCAAGGAGCAAGAGGACGCCCTTCAACTCCTCTCCTCCCTCCAGGAACTTGACTTTTCATGTTTCAAGGACCTTCACCAACTCCCTGCAGGGATGAGCAACCTTACCAGCCTCAAGAAATTAACAATCTATGAATGTCCAGCCCTCTCATCATTGCCCAAGGATGGCCTCCCCAAATCACTGCAAGAGCTAAATGTCGGATTGTGCAGCAACCAGCAGATAAGACAGGAGTGCCGCGGATTAGAGGGAACCATCCCGAAAATCGTACTATAATGATCCAAGGTAACACAAACATACTTTATTGTGTTTTTCCACTTTGCCCTTTTGTTGCAATCTTGCTTAATAACAGTGTGTTTGTTCCCATCCACTGTGCAGGACAATGCCTTGTACATTCTTTCAGCCCTGTAGAGTCCAACTCTTTTCATGACATGAGGGTCTTGTGGCCGTCGTCTTCCTTCCTATACAAAATTCTGGTGAGTACATCTAAACTGAAACTTTACTCCTACTGTGCCATATTAATAATACCAACTTCCACTGCTATATTAGAAAGTACTCCCTCCATCCGGAAATACTTGTCATCAAAATGGATAAAAGAAGAAGTATCTAGACGTATTTTAGTTCTAGATACGTTCATTTTTATCCATTTTGATGACAAGTATTTT
>NW_025225428.1:28988-30550 GCF_018294505.1 Triticum aestivum
CATTTACCACTTAGCATCTCTAAAATTTATCATTTAAGGATTCTAGATCTTAAATGGTGGAATGGCAGTCGTGATTTGCCTGATGACATGAGCAACCTTGCCAAATTGTGCCATTCTTATGTCCCAAATGATGATAAGCTTCATTCTGATATTTATAATGTGGGAAAGCTTAAACTCTTAGAAGAGTTAAAGGTATTTGAAGTCAATAAAAAATGTGAAGGGTTTGAACCAAAGCAACTAGAGCACTTGACCAAGCTAAGGGAGCTTGGCATCTACAACCTTGAGAAGATAGATACAACAGAAGAAGCAGCTCAAGCAAAACTGATGGAGAAAAATTACTTGAGGAGGTTAACATTGGACTGGGATAGTAAGCGATCTAGTGTTGATCCTGGTGTGGAAGCAGCGGTTCTTGAGAGCCTTCATCCACATGGAGATCTTCAGGTGTTGTGCATTAGAGGGCACGGAGGTCCTTCTTGTCCAACATGGCTGGGTGATGAGTTTGCTGCTGAAGGTCTACAAGCTCTTTATCTGTATGGTGTTTCTTGGGAAGTTTTTCCTTCTTTAGGGAAGGCGTGGGATCTTCGTGAATTAAGGTTTGAGCATATTGCCAGGCCGAAGGAGTTTACTATAGAGAAAAGCTTTTGCATGCTAATAAAGTTTGAACTCATTGGCCTAGGAAGTTTTGAAAAATGGATTTTCCCAGCTGAACGAGATTCTTCCCTGGATGGAGAGCGGTTGCCAACGGATGCTCATACGTTCCCTCTCTTGCAAGTGCTGATTATTAAAGAGTGCCCAAAATTCTTAGAGTTTCCAATTTCAAACCATATTCTTTATCCTAAACTACAGGAGCTCAAGATACAGGACTGTCCAGAATTCTTGTCTCCCATCTCCTGGACTGAAAGTCTGCGTAATGTCGAGTTAGCAAATGTGAAACTATTAAAGAGGTTTACATACTCAGGATCATCCGGTGGAGCAGAATTGAAAATTACCGGAGAGAGTGATCTGCTTAGCTTAGACCAAGTGTTACTTTTCAGTAAAGAAACAGGTATTGAGAAGCTGACACTGGACAAGTGCCCACCTCTGGAGTTGAAGCACCTTCTGATGCTAACCTCGCTGAGGACATTGATTGTAAAAGAATCAGTTGGTCTAGTTGGACCACTAGGAGGAGGTCAGAGTGATGTGGAATGGCAGCTCCCTGTTGAGTATATCAAGATCTACAAATTAAATGGTAATACTGGCAAGGAACTGACAGAGCTCCTCCCCCACCTCCCAAAGCTCTCCAAATTGGTAATATGGTGGTGTAAAAGCATAAAAAAGCTGGTAGTGGGGGTGGATGTGCAACAAACAACACAAGAAGCATCAGAGATGGGGGGAGGTGAAATAACAGCAGCAGCAGAGGAAGAGGATGATGGGGTGCTGCTCCTCCCAGCTCATCTCTGTGACTCACTACGGGAATTGTGGTTCAATTACTGCCCAGAGCTGGTCCTGGTTGACCCTCCAACTCTTGTTCCTGGTGGAGGATGGCTCCAAGCCTTGCGATCCCTCCAGAGATTAACAATACG
>NW_025225428.1:30996-31393 GCF_018294505.1 Triticum aestivum
TACTATAATGATCCAAGGTAACACAAACATACTTTATTGTGTTTTTCCACTTTGCCCTTTTGTTGCAATCTTGCTTAATAACAGTGTGTTTGTTCCCATCCACTGTGCAGGACAATGCCTTGTACATTCTTTCAGCCCTGTAGAGTCCAACTCTTTTCATGACATGAGGGTCTTGTGGCCGTCGTCTTCCTTCCTATACAAAATTCTGGTGAGTACATCTAAACTGAAACTTTACTCCTACTGTGCCATATTAATAATACCAACTTCCACTGCTATATTAGAAAGTACTCCCTCCATCCGGAAATACTTGTCATCAAAATGGATAAAAGAAGAAGTATCTAGACGTATTTTAGTTCTAGATACGTTCATTTTTATCCATTTTGATGACAAGTATTTT
>NW_025225428.1:32032-33922 GCF_018294505.1 Triticum aestivum
GGTAATTCTGAAATTGTTGTTAGCGGTAGAGGTAATCATGTGCCGATCAAATCAGTGAATTTGTGCGACTTGCTAGTGCTGAATCAGTGAATTCACATTGAAGGGCAATCCTGGAATTGCGAAAAGCTCAACGAGGCATGATTGTATTTTCGCTCCCCAACCATTTTCTGAGCACCACTTTGTGCTATCTGTACTCCGAGTTCTATGATTTTTTTTTATCTTCCCATTACCGTCCAATACAAAGTAGTGAAAATTTGGTCTGATCAAGTGAACAGTGAATGAGGATGTCGATTATGCTGGGTATCTACTTGGTGCCCAACTGTTTACATGCGGTACTTGAGTAACCAGCTCTGATCGTTCTTTTATCTACTTCAGTCAGACAGGCATGTACTGTTGGTAGCTAATCTCAACTATGATGTTGCTTGGTTTTGCAGATCAATCTCCTCGGAAGCAACCAAATGAGTTGGGGAAAGGTGTGGTTGACTGAGGCAGTCTTGTAATACTGCAACAGCCACACAAGCATGGCACTGTTCAGTGGATGAGGTTTTAACTATTCCTCGGATGCAGTGTACCTAAGATGGTCATCTTAGATGGATTTTGGTACACATTCATTATTATATGCACGCTACACGATGGTTAGTATTGTGCTCATTTGGTATGAGTGCATCGCAAAGTATTTTTACCATGCCAAGTACTTACACATTTCTTTTGCTGCTACTTTGCCAACAGATATAACATGGAAATGAAAGGTACCTGCCCGGAATAAAACTGAATTCAAATGGCTGTTTGAATTTTGCTGGTGTGGGTAATTGGAGAAGGTTTTGTACTCACGGTTCTCGCCGAGAACTGCAACTCCAGCAGAACGTTTATTCATGCGAGGTAATAAGGCCACAGTGAAATGCGACTCTGCAAGAAGTACACTAGCTAGGCAGCTAGCTAACATGTTCTTATTAGCTTAACCGACTTGAAAACAAAACGTTTCAGAATTGGAGTGCTGCCAAGAACTGTGATCAGTTGAATTGCAAGTCTGCGGAATAGAAATGCTTGCTGGAGCCTTTCCTAGGCTAGGCTAGCAGAAGCGTGAACGATACATATCTTGCTGAAGAAATGCTTGCTGGAGCCTTTACTTGCATATCTAACCGAAGAAACCGACACCCAGCGGTTATCTTCATCAAATCTAACAGCAACTTACCGCTTTCCCCGGAGTTACACGACACACTGCCACACCCTTCATCGCGCATCCAACAGCTCTGAAGACTAGGGCTGTCGCTATTTTGGATTATGACCTTTACTGTCTCCTTGTTCACCAGCTTTACTTTAGCGTTGAAGTTACCTTTCACTGGTTGTAATGGGTAGAAATGCCCGGATCTACTGTATATGAGAGCCCTGGAGCTCATCTTCCTGTTACTTGGGGTAAACCCCTAGCCGCCGTGCCCTGGGTGGCGTAAACGTGCATCCTTAATTCGCTATATATTTCTCTCGCTGCCATCCTCTGAATTCACGTACTTGGTGTGATACGTGAGTGATTTAGTTTTCTGAGCTAGTTGGGTTGCCTGGCAAATGTCGATCATCGCCAGAGAGGAGACGAGCACCATTCACTGCATTCTTCGCCATCAGCTGCATGATCTTGTGCTCCAGGTTGGGTAGCAGAAGTATCTGTCGGTTGCTTCTGTGAAGATGACCAAGGTGTATGGAGTGGGTGCAGCTGTTGAATACAAACTGAAGTTTCTGTTTTGAAGTGTACATTCCACTTCTTCTTCGGTACAACCCTCCAGAAACACATCAACGGACGAGATCTGTTCATACCCCTTCATAATAAAGGGTAGGATGGTCTTTCTAGAAAATACGTCGGAGATCTGGCCTGTTCTGAGTCCGCCTTGGGCCGGCCCA
>NW_025225428.1:36285-40942 GCF_018294505.1 Triticum aestivum
CTCTGGGCCCACTCGGTAGGCACCCCTTGGTCACATTGTGCATATTATGATGATGTCCTACCGAGTGGGCCCAGAGATACCTCTGCCTACCGAGTGGGCCCAGAGATACCTCTTTGTCACACGGAGTGACAAATCTCAGTCTCGATTCGTGCCAACCCAACAGACACTTTCGGAGATACCTGTAGTGCACCTTTATAGCCACCCAGTTACTTGTGACGTTTGGTACACCCAAAGCATTCCTACGGTATCCGGGAGTTGCACAATCTCATGGTCTAAGGAAATGATACTTGACATTAGAAAAGCTTTAGCATACGAACTACGATCTTTGTGCTAGGCTTAGGATTGGGTCTTGTCCATCACATCATTCTCCTAATGATGTGATCCCGTTATCAATGACATCCAATGTCCATGGTCAGGAAACCGTAACCATCTCTTGATTAACGAGCTAGTCAACTAGAGGCTTACTAGGGACATGGTGTTGTCTATGTGCCCACACATGTATCTGAGTTTCCTTTCAATACAATTATAGCATGTATAATAAACGATTATCATGAATAAGGAAATATACTAATAACTAATTTATTATTGCCTCTAGGGCATATTTCCAACAAAATTCACTTTTATGGAAGTTCATCTTTAACCCGACAACTGTTTGAATACGCATAACACAAGCTTCATGTTTCTTTCTTTTTCCAAATCATGCTCCATAAAGATGATAGTATCATCAGCGTAATGTAAGATGGACACTCCTTCGTCCACTAGATGCGGGACGAGCCCGCCTACCTGGCCATTATCCTTAGCTCTTCCTATTAGGATCGTCAACATGTCTACCACTATGTTGAGCAGAATGGGTGACATCAGGTCTCCTTGCCTCAGACCCTTGTGTATCTGGAAATAATGACCTATGTCATTATTCACTTTAATTCCGACACTCTCTTTTTGCATGAAAGAATCTACCTGGTTTCTCAAGGACTGGTCGAATCCTTTCATCTGCAAGGCCTGCTGAAGAAATGGCCATTTTACCTTATCGTACGCTTTCTCAAAATCCATCTTAAAAACCACCGCATCTAGTTTTTTTGTATGTGGATTTAATGGAGCATTTCATGTAGGACCACAACCCCTTCTAGGATGTTTCTATCCAGCATGAAAGCGGTTTGAGATGGCTGCACCATAGAATGCGCAATCTGCGTAAGCCTGTTAGTTCCCACCTTGGTGAAAATTTTAAAGCTGACATTAAGAAGACAGATCGGCCAGAACTGCTCAATCCGCACCGCCTCTATTTTCTTTGTAAGTAACGTAATTCTTCCGAAATTCAAGTGAAATAGCTGCAAATGTCCAGAAAACAAATCATGGAACATTAGAAGCAAATCACCCTTAATGATGTGCCATCACTTTTTATAAAACTCAGTCGGGAAACCATCCAGCCCATGTGCTTTATTATTCTTCATTTGTGAAATTGCCTCAAACACCTCTTTCTCCGAAAATGGAGCGGTCAAAATATCATTCTCATCCGTTGCAAGTTGAGGGATATCCTCAACCCTCGACTCATCTAAGGACACAAAATTATCCTCAGGTGGCCCATAAAGATGCTTATAGTAATTGGTGATGTATAGTTTTAGATTCCCATGTCCTAAAATCGTCCCCTCATCTTGCTCGAGCTGAAAAATTCTCTTCTTTTGATGCTTGCCATTTGCAATCATATGGAAGAATTGAGTGTTATCATCCCTTTGAAAGATTTTTTGAACTTTAGTTATTAGTGTCCACTTCAATTCCTCCTCTCGAAGCAATTCTTTCAGTCTCATTTCCGCCTCCAATTTAGTTTCCAGCTCCCTAGTATCTAGAATGAAGGACTCGGCTTTTAATTCGAAGGAATTAACAAGGTTAAGGAGCCTTTCCTTTCCAACCTTATATATCCCACTCAAATGTTTGGCCCAACCACGTAAGAACTGCCTTAGGTGCCTAATCTTATTCTGCCATCTTTATACATTCAACCTTCCTCCTCACTACTAGGAAAAGAGCTATAGATGGAATGGACACTAATGGCGCACTGTACATGTGGTGCGCCATTACTAAATACTAATGGCGCACCATGTGTTGGTGCGCCATTAGTGTGCAAATACTAATGGTGCACCACATCCCATGGTGCGCCATTAGTAAATTTTTTTAATTTTTTCAAAAATGGTGCACCGTGGGTGTGGTGCGCCATTACTAGTTAGTAATGGTGCACCGTGGGCGTGGAACTAGTAATGGCGCACCACCCTACGGTGCGCCATTACTAACTTGGCCCAAAAGTTCCCGAATGCACCCCCCCGGACCGCCTTTTCAGTTTAAAAAAAATAAAAGAAAGTGATAAAAATATCAACAAAATAAAAGAAAATAAGTTTCCCATGTTAAAACCTAACAGAAAAAAATTACGAAGCTTTCAAGATCTAGAGGCAAAAAAATTAAAAAAAAATTGATTTTGAAATTTTTTTTTTGAATTTTTTTTCAAAAAATGATACGTAATATGACCGGAAAGTTTGAAATATTTTTCAAAATTTCATCATAGTCATGAACATGAACAAAGTCCTAGACATCAACAAGGTATAATAGGATTGATATGCTAGATATATCAACAAGTGTATTTGTAGTGAGCTGTTGCTGGGTTGGATAGAACTCTGAAGTTAAGCGTGTTTGGGCTAGAGTAGTGTGAGGATGGGTGACCTTTCGGGAAGTTTGACCACAGAGTGCGATTTGACCTGAGATTAAGCATATTGACCCGAGATTAAGCCATAGTGACCTGAGATTAATAAAAAAACGAAAAAAAATTTGGAAATTTTTTTTTAAAAAAAAATTCTGAAAAAAAATGTTACTAATGGCGCACCATGGCGCCCTTCTACGTGGTGCGCCATTAGTATACCAGATACTAATGATGCACCGTGGGCTATACTAATGGCGCACTGCGTGGTGCGCCATTAGTATACCAGATACTAATGGCGCACCGGTAGTGCGCCATTAGTAGGCAAAACCAGTGCGCCATTAGTAGGTCTTTTTCTAGTAGTGCCTGGATCTTTAGCCAACTCCCATGTTATCAGATCCAAGAACCCCTCTCTTTCAAACCATGCTAATTCGAAAGAGAAAGTGTTTTTATTTCCCACATGAGTTGCCTCTCCAGAGTGAACAAGCAATGGGGTATGGTAGGAAATCGCGCGCGACAACGCTAGGACTGTCACCAGAGAAAACTTCTGCTGCCATTCGACGTTGGCGAGGACATGATCCAACTTCTCGTACGTTGGATTTGGAAACGTGTTGGCCCAAGTGAATTTTCTACCGGAAAGCTCGATCTCTCTAAGATCCATGCTTTCAATGGTCATATTAAATATAAACGACCATCTGTCGTCAAAGTTATCATATGTTTTGCTCCTTCCGTCTTCAAATAATGTTAAAATCGGCTCCAACCAGAATTGGGAGCTGCTCGCTATCGCAAATACGAACTAAGTCCGCCAAAAAATCTGGTTTGAGCTCAGGCTGTGCGGCTCCATACACTGCGGAGGCAGGTGATGAGCGTTGGTGTCAAGCTCAAAGATGTTCTGTTACCTTTTCAGTTTTGTCATGTCGGCCCTTACGTAACTTGTGAATTACCATGAAAAATAATTAGCTACGCGGGTGATTCTTCCCTTCCCTTATAAAGAAAAAAAAAAGGTAAACTCGATCGGGTGTGATCGATGGCCGAGACAGAGCAGCAGCAGCTGCTGGCGGCGGCGGAGCCCGAGGAGTGCAGCCGGTCGGCGATGATCTTCCTTGTGGGCTGCACCGTCCCGGCGCTCTTCTCCATCGCCATCTTCCTCGTGATTATGTGGGACTCCAACGACGACTGCATCGTTCACGACCTCAAGGTCCTCGCACTCACGCTCCTCATTATTTTCATCCCCGTCCTGACCTCTCCCATCGTCGGCCTCGTCATCCGTATGCTCATTCAGCGGCACCATGGAAACCCGGAAGGAGAGCGGCTCGTCGACGAATTGCTCCTGCTCTGGTGATCCATCAAATCGTTTTGGCTGGAAGGTCATTAGACTAGGTTTATCCATCATCGTAATCTGAGATTTATTTTACCTAGCTAGTACCTGCGGTTTATTACCAGGTTACGAGAGTTTATGCGTCATGCTTGAGCATACATAATTAAGATAATTGGACGTCATTGGAGACGACTTCTATTGTTAGTTTATTACTAGCAAACATGCTCGTGCGTTGCAACGGGAGATCAAAAAATATCACATTGTGTCCATCGAATCACAACATGTTCCGCTAGCACAAGCCAACATACAACATCAATTGGCATCTCGTCAAATCATGACAAAGCGAACCAAACAGACCACACAACACAACAAACAGGGGAGCCAATATACATTTAAAACTCCTCGTACACTCAAAATTTGTTGCCTTCGTATGGGAACTCACCGTGCACTTGTGAATGTAAAAGCAAGATGGAAAACACATGAAACCAATTGCAAGCAACTAAAGTACTTTCATGATTTTAAATAATTCTATGGAAAAACATCGTAGATGAAATCAAAGAAAAATGAATTATCTTTGCCTCTATGGGAATTAGTAGAAAAAAGAATGTAGCACCAACAGGCACCACGAGATCAGAGATCCATTGTCTCCCTAACCCTAACCC
>NW_025225428.1:41162-43349 GCF_018294505.1 Triticum aestivum
AACCCTAGCGCGCCGCCGGCCAATCGTCCCCAGCCCCGCGTCGCCGCCGGAGGAAGCCGCCGGGCGAAGCTCGTGCGCGGCCCGTGGCGTCCGACGGCGTGGTGGCGGGTCTCGGCGGGGGGTTGTAGGTGGTGGCGGAGGGGTCGGCATTTCCCGCTCGGTGATGTACTGCTGCCTGCGATGGCGCATGGCGACCTGCACGGAAGTATTCTGCGTTCCTTGGACGAGCGCGTCCTTGGGAGCAGGAGGGGGTCGGCCTGACGAGCTCCGGCGGGCGTGGCGTGCTCGTGGCAGCGGCAATCCGGCGCTCCCGGTGGTGTTTTCTTCGAGCGGCGTGAGGTGGACAGCGGGCATGTGGTGGCAGTGCTGATCTGCAATGGATCTGGCGATGCACCACGGCCCGGTGCTGGGCGATCCGTGCATGCAATGCTTGATGGAGGTTCTTCAAATCTGGGTGAAAACCTGCCTTTGGCTAGCTGCCAAGGCCGGCGGTGACGGCGCTGTTATGCGGCGTTCCCTTCTTGAAGGCATCACCGAGGAGAAATTCAAGGCCACTATCTGCTATCTCCGGGGGAAACCCTAGATCAGTAGATCAGATGATGGTGGCGCTATATTGTGTCGTTTCCTCTTGGGGGCGTCAGTCTTGGAGGTGTGTACAGGATCGACGGACCAGTGGGTGGCTTCTTTGGTGGAGCGGTGCTTCATCTTAAACATTGATGGCAGCAGGTCTCGGCGGCGTGGTGCAGTGGAGACTCGGCGCCCGATGCGCGGAGATGGACTCGCGCAGGAGGAGGTAGCTGTCTGGCGTCATGGTGACGTCGATGACAGAGTGGCCTGACAAGGTAGAAGCCTCAATATCTGCTCTGAAGACGGACCTGTGGAAGATGGCGGCGACGATACTTGTGAGTGTGTCAGACCGGTCTATGCCCCAGACCCGGTATGTGGCTCGGCTGGGGCTTCCGGCTTTTGATGACAGGCTTAGGTGAGTGGTCTGAGTATTTGGCCCAGTTAGCACCCCTTCATCAGTTGGATAGGAGTAGTGGCATATATTGCCAAGATGGCGGATCCAGGCATATTGTTGTAATACTTTATAAGGCTCTCGAGAATAATCAATAAAGTGGCCGCATGCATCCCCCAGATGCAGAGGCCGGGGGTCATCCTTCTTTTCTAAAAAAAAGTAAAAACATTTAACGTACTTATTTCTCCATAGTACTTGTACTGCTCAAGAAATAACTCTTTCAAAGACAAAACATGCCACGTCAGTACCAAGATTTGTGCTCAAAGAGGCAAGCATTCAATTGCAAAGACACAGCATGGATAAATACCTTCACTCTTTCAAGTAGTTCGTCATATCTCCGATGTCCTTCTTGCAAAAATCTTTTTCTACAGTTGAAAGGACCCTTTACTTATTTATACAAATAACATGTAAGATTTTATCTCTTCTGATTAAAACATGAACAATAAAATCTAGAATATCTCCTTATTTGCAAGAATCTAATGCAATTTCAAGCATGTCCAATACACTCGTAATAATTTTCTTTTTCTGACTCAAAGATTAAGAAGTAATGTATATGATAGCATGAGGCCGAAGGAATCAAATGTTGGCGCCGCCGCTTCTCGCAGCGCCGCTCTTCTTCTTGCTCACAAAACTCTCACTTGTAGTTTCTCTCAAGAACACACACGCGCCAAGGAAGACACCAGCACCAGCTTTGCCAAGAGCTCTCCTCCTTGGTCACACAAACACTACATTTTTGCCCAGCCCTCTCGGCTCAACTTCCGTCGATTAGTACAAGGGGTTTTATACCCATTATAGCACAGGCGCACGCACACCACTAGCATCGACCCACTAACTAACTAGACGCTAACTACATGCAACTAATTCCTACATGCACGTCCAGCCCTTATCCACTCAACGGATCACAACTAACTAGATGCCCCACGTCCGCCGGTCGTGTGGTTCTCCACAACAGCATAGCCACACGTCTGCTAACGCACGCGCTAAGTCAAGATTATGGCTAATATCAAACACGACGTTGCACTGTTGCATGATAAAAAATATCCATTGATTTGTGGAGGTGGCCAGCTTGTAAATACATCTGGATAATGAGACAAACAGTCCACTCACGGCCTAGTTATCATCCAGCAAGAGCAGCAACGATTCACGTAATTCGCCTTGGCCGCCCATAT
>NW_025225428.1:47315-61498 GCF_018294505.1 Triticum aestivum
AATCGCCCCCAGATCCCTCAAAATAAAATAGATGGATATAAAGCCTTCACTATGTTATTGTTGTGGCGGCTAACAAGTTAGTAACAACTTTCTCTTATTAACACGAACCAACGGATGTGTAGAGGAGACTGCAAGAACTAGCTAGACTACATGTATTATACTACCAAGTCATGGTACCATTGTCTTAATTTAACTTTTGTTATGTTTATTATATATCATGCGCATCTTGTTAGAGTGAAACCATAGGTTAAATAAATAATGTCATTAGGTGATGGCATCATGTGGAGTAGGTACACATGCATGCATTGAGCAGCAAACCAAATGAGGACGTGTGGAGTGTATGCACCATCACTGGAGCATCCTAATTCTTTTTCTTCCATAGCAGTCACGGCTTCTTCTCCCCTTTGGACAATGGTGGGAGGCCGGATAATTTGACTGAGTATGTCACTGCGAGTCAGGGGTGGACCTGCGTAGAACCTTCAAAAAATAATGGGCGGTTGGGCAGTGTTTCCATTAACTTAAAACTAACCTGCAGTACAATTCAATCACAATCAACAATTAAAGTAGATATACCTTGTTTTGTGCGGTTCAACAACCTAAGAGCAGCTAGCGATTCCCTGTCCTACTCCCTGTCGTACATGACATATGTAAAATTTAAGTGTTGTTATGATAAATGTGGCATGTGTACACGTTATATTTCATATGCTGTACTTATTTTTCATGTGCAAACCTATAGACCTGCTTTACTTAACAATCAACAGCCACCGCTGCTAGTATTAGTAGTACTTACCAATGTACAGAGAACTTGTCTATATATATGAAGCTATAGCCATGTCCACTAAAGGGTACATGTAAGTGCGTAGTAGCACATCCCACACCACAGAGGACAATGTCAATTCTGCTCTCTCAAGAGCTGCTCATCTCCACAGCACTCGTGGTACTTGTTCCCCTATACTACTTGTGCTTGAGGGTTAGTTGTAGATCAAAGAACCAATCAGTGCTGCCCACAAACTGGCCAATACTCCACATGTTCCCTTCCTTCATGTCCAACCTCCACAACTTGCATGACTATTTCACCCGTCTTTGCTGGATCCGGCCACAGCTTCAGGGCGCATGGCCCACCTAGCAGCGGCATGAGGTTCTTCATCACATGTGACCCTGCCAACGTCCGGCACATCTTCACAACCAACTACGCCAACTTTCCCAAGGGTACGAGGTTCGCCGATACATTCGACATCCTGGATGGAAGCCTCTTCACCATTGATGGCGAGCCGTGGCGTCGGCATCGCACAAAAGTCAAGGGCTTGCTTGCTAGCCCACGACTAGTTGCCAGTATGGTGGCTTGCTGCTGCCGGAAGGTGGAGAATGACCTCCTCCCGTTGTTTACCCACATGTCAAACACAAACATTCCATTCGACATGCAACATATGATGTCCAGGTTTATGTTTGACCTGGCTGCTATGCCTCTCTTCGGTGTTGATCCTGGCCTCCTATCATCGGAAATGCCACCCATGGTTGTCGCGGTTGCCTTGGACATAGTCATGGAGGTGGTATGCTTTCGGCACATGATGCCATCTTATTGCTGGAAACTGATGAGGTGGTTAAACATCGGTCCTAAGAAAAAGCTCAATGTGGAGCACACACTGCTACGAAGGTTCATCAAGGAGATGATGGAGAGGAGGAATATCAAGACGTGGCAAGTTAATAATGATGAGGAAGAAGAAGGTGTGGATATTGTATCTTTCTTCCTCGATGACCCATGCTACGCTAATGATGACTTGTTTTGTGCTATCACCATTGGCTACATGCTCGTTGCGAGGGACACAGTTTGAATAGCCTTGACATGGATCTTCTACAACCTCGCCCAGAACCCTAACATCGTTTCAATCATCCGCAACGAACTCTCACCGGTTGCATCACATAAAGTAGTAGCTGGTGTTGGAACTATGGTGATATTTGAGCCGGATGAGACCAGATCTTTATCCTATCTTAGGGCTGCCTTGTATGGGACTCTTAGGTTGTACCCGCCGGCGCCTACTGAGCTCAAGACGGTGGTCGCTGATGATACAATGCCGAGTGGCCATGAGGTGCATGCCGGCGACGCCATCTTTATTTCTCTTCATTCCATGGGGAGAATGGAGGGCATATGGGGTAAGGACTGCCTTGACTATAACCCAGATAGGTGGCTCTTGAAGGATGGCAATGGTCTAAGGTATGTACCACCTCACAAGTTCCTGGCCTTTAACTCGGGGCCAAGGATGTGCCTCGGTAAGGAAATCGCGGTTATGCAGATGATGATTGTCGTGGCCTCAAAGCTATGGAACTTCGATGTGCATCTGGAGAAAGGGCAAAGCATCGAGCCCAAGGCATCTTGTATACTAGAGATGAAAAACGGGCTTATGGTTAAGCTGAAGAAGCGAGAAGTGTAATATTAGACTCCTTTTTTTTTGTATGTAAACATACTTACCAACCATCGGGACAGTCTTACACTGCCCACAATCACATTATTATCGGATAATAAAGGCATCCACGCATCAACGTTTATCTTTCTTTTAGAGAAAAACAACCAACATGCTGCCACTTATTACTTTGTTGTATGTGACATGATATATGAAGGCATCAAGACATGGTTTTTTCCTCCAACCATCGCCTTATTAAGTACTTCCTCCGTCCCAAAATAAGTGTTTCAAGCTTAGTACAATTTTGTACTAAAGTTAGTACAAAGTCGAGACATTTATTTTAGGACGGAGAGACTACCAATTAACAACCATGTTGGTGATTAATTACACTATTTGATAAGTAAAGGGGGGCATATTTTTCCCGCTAGGTTATTAGTTACACTATTGGATAAAAAAATGAAGTGTACAATTTGTCGTGAACTGATGCATCCTACCGTAGTAATGAAGTGTACAATTTGAAGTGTACTAAAAAATTTGTCGTGAGTATTACCTAGTCAAGGATAAAAACATTAATGGTGGTTGTGCCGAACTATGGTTATAACTATATATTTGGGCTTTTTGAACATTCATAAGATACCCACTTGGACTTACATTAAGATCAAATTGCATACTGACTCTCATGTCAATCGGCGTGTTTTTCTGGTTGACAATTAGATGATCGCTAGTGCCTATTTATTGAGCAGTGCTTTTACATGTCGGCATGGTTGCCCGGCATTTTGGTGTGTCAGAAGGAGAGTTTGGAATTTACCTGATGATGAATACGAGTTACAGTACACCAAGCCCGACTGACGGTATATATTGTTGCCACCCAAAAACTCCAAGGACAACCGTGTGGCAGTTTTGGCAAGGTCTATGATTACATATGGTGTGATGTATGGCAAGGGACAGACAGAAGAACCTCGGTCTGTGCGCAAATGTGGATGAGGAGTTGTGGTGGCTGTAGTCTATTGTTTTTTAGTAGTATCTGCTCTGCTCTGATGGGACGCCTATCTGGAGATCCACAAGCTTTGCGCGTGCACGAGATAGCAAAATCTACACTACTCAAACAAATAATGGTGTGGATGCTACCTGCTATGTAGTACTCACTCCATCCATTTTTACTCTGCATATAGGATTTCTTCAAAGTCAAACTTTGTAAAGTTAGACCAACTTAGAGAAAAAATATCAACATTCACAATAAGGAATCAATATCATTGGATGCGCCATGAATTTAGTTTCATATTATATAACTTTAGTATTGTACATGTTAATATTTTTCATATAAACATGGTCAAACTTTATGAAGTTTGAGCTCAGACAAATCTTATATTCGGAGTAAAAAGGACCGGAGGGAGTACCATTTGTTTAATACAGCAGCCTGCCTGTGTGCACTTTTAGCATATTAGAGAAAGAAGGTATTGCTGTACTTATGAAAAATGGTTTGTCCTTTTTCGAATGCCTTCAACAATATTAGTGAATTTGGTCCACTTTTTTTTTGCAATTTTGTAAACAATTTTTTTTGAATTTGACGAACAATATTTAATTCCTTGAATTATATTTTTCCACTCCATGAACAAAATTTGAGTTTGGTGATATATGATAAATAAAATTTCAATTTAGTTCAGCTTTTATTTCAATGTTGTGAACACCCTTTTGTATTTTGGTGAACTATTTTTGACTTTGTGAACTTTTCTTGAATTTTCATGAATAATATTTGAATTATAATGAATCTTTTGTAATAAATTTTTGTGATTTTTTTATGATTTTGGTGAACTTTTTTTAATGTTGTGAACATAAATTGAATTTGCTGAACAATTTTTTCAATTGTATGAAATACATTTGAATTTTTATGAACAATATTTGAGTTCTGATGAACTTTTAGAAAACATAGTTAACTTCTTTGGATGTTGTGAACAAAATTAAATGTTCTAGACATTTATTGGATTGTGTGAACTATAGTAGAACTTGCATGAACAATTTCAAATGTCATGAATTGTTTTGGAATATCATGCAAAATATTTCAATTTGGTGAAATATTTTGAATATCGCAAACTTTAGTATGAATTTTGCTGAAATATATTTTTGAATTCGGTGATCTTTGTTTGAATTTGAAGAACCATATTTGAGTTTTTTGTGATTTTTTTTGAATTTGGTGAGCAATATTTGAATAACGCTAACAATTAAGTCTTCCTTTACAAATTTAAATGATGTTTTTTACACAACTCCATTGTTTAATTTCTTCAATTTTTTCATATTTTTTCTTGTTAAGGATGATTTATAGGCGCTACGACAAATTTTCATATATGAGAGCGCAAATTATAACACCAACCAAACTCAATTATCCATAGTAAAGTCATTCTTACAAAAAATGTTACTTGTGTCCGGCTATCGATCGGCTAATCTCTAAAAATGTTAGTTGTGTCCGGCTAGCAAGAAAAAGGTGTACGTGTCTCACTATGGTGCATTTATCATGGCATCCAGAGGTCATAGGTAATGAACGCATTGACATCAATGCCAAGCCAGTCGCTAGACATTGTCCAAGGCATAAAACCTTGCTAGCTAATCTAGAAGAACGCTCCTGCCAATCATTTTCTTTCCAATTGTAACAGAAAAGAATTGAAACCATCCATTGCTGCCTAACTGTGGGCTGACGTCAGGATTTCTCGATCCCACTGTCATCATCAGCATCATAATCGAGTCCACGGGGCATATTCTTTGGTGCAGGTCATGGATGCATCGTGTGCATATAATGATGAGATGAGATCAGCGACGATGTTCGGGCAGCGAGTCGACACTTTTTAAAAGTTGTGTCTTTGTTCTGCTCCTATTGTTCTACTAATCCATATCCTCTCACGTGATAGTTATCTCCTACGTCCCACCACATAAGAGTGGAATCAACATAATATTCACATGCTAATGATCTTGCTTACTTGAGTGATGAAGAAGAATATACGATGGGTGATGATTGTTGAGCCAAGCGGTCAGCATGGATGATATGTTTGTATTCCACCATGTGGTGATGGTTTGTAGGACAGAATAATAATTTATTCAGACAAAAATACCTAAATTAATCATGTGTAATTATTACTATTAGTGTACTTAATTAATTGGACATATGTATTTTTTTGTTGCATACCGCTTTCTCGAACAACATCGTTTCCCCAAGCTACAAGAGTTTGAGATATGCGACTGTCTAGAATTCTTACCAGTGATTCCAATCTCCTGGATCAAAAGACCATGTTCTGTCACGATAGAAAATGTAAAGCTGCTAGAGTCTATGCACTCAAAATGGTGCAGTAGAATTTTTTTATTATGGGAAAAGGTGATCTGCATAGCTTAGATCAAGTGGTAATTTTCGACAAAGGAACATGTCTTGACAAGTTGAAAATAATGAATTGCCCACCTCTGGCGTTGAAGCACCTTCTGGTGCTAACCTCTTTGAAAACATTGACTATAGAATTTTTAGTTGGTTTGGTTGGAGCTGTAGGAGCTTAGGGTGATTTGGAATGGCAGCTACCTATTAAGTATATGAAGGTCGGTAGCTTACATGGTAATAGTGAGAAGGAGTTGACAGAGCTCATTCCCCACCTCCCAAGGCTCTCCAAGTTGGAAATAATGGAATGTAAAAACATAAAATAGTTGGTAGAATGTCAGGGCTTGCAGACTCTCCTTACCACCGGTGGCCAGCTCAACAAATTGAAAGGCATTCACACCCCTAGGCTCTTTGCTGGTTGGGATCACAACCCCAGATGGGCTTTGGAGGATATTGAAGTAGAAGACCAGCAAACACAACTTGTCTAATCCACATTACGAGATTTCTGCACGGAGGAGGTCGCATGAATTTTTGCTGCACCCATCTGCAGATTCCTCTTTTCCTCCCTCACCAAGATGGAACTTCAGGGGATATCGTCCAAAGGGATGGAGTGCTTTAGCAAGGAGAAAGAGTATGGCATGTAGCTCCTCTCTTCCCTCCATGAACTAAAGTTTTGGTGTTTCTGCGATCTTAAGCAACTCCCTGTATGGTTTCAAATAAGGCAGGTTGCCTCTGCTATTCATTGCAGTGGACTAATAGGCTGGGTTTTGGGCATTTTCAGGCCATCCAATTGTGATCGGACGGCTTCCGATTAGGGTAAGTTTTAGTGGGCCTTTAGGGTATCGAGATATGGGGGAAATCGGCTATCTGCTTAGACATTTGATTTAGGATAATACCTACAATTTAAACCGGTTATAGTGCCTCACTCGTTTAATGGGTCAAGTATCAAACGCCCTCCGAATCAGATGAAATTTGACAGGCGGCTAGTTATAATATAATATGATTGCTCGCAACCTTCCGACTCGTTACGAGACCGTTTAATCCCGCTGTATAAAATATGTTTTAAATGATCTCGTGGTCTGGTCGCGTCCATGTGTCTGATTGGTCTGAAAAAGGTCAATGATGGAAAGGGCTAATGTTCACCTCTTCTAGAGAAGTGACAATCAACAAACATATATAATTTTATTAAAACACCTTGATAATTCCGGTACGAGTGCAATGTACTGCCGATGCAACAAAAATGATGCCATCATGAATGCAACGAGCAAATAATTATCACGATATAATAATTATAACACAAAAGAATCTGGAGAACTAGCCTCGGGCTGCTATAAATCATGCACTTTTGCTTATTGTCATCACTAACACAAGGTTGTGTTGGCAAGCAACTAGTAACATAAAGAATTGTTGGAACTAAAATATTGTCTGTTAGTGGTGATACTTATGCAACAAATTCTATAAGTATGACCAATTATCTTACAAACATGATTACGGGAAAACCACTGGTATGCATTACGTCAACAACACATCTCTTTATTTCTACATCAACAATGGCATAACATATTAGGGGGTCACTTGTAATTTCCTCTTGATAGGTTAGAGTCTTGATATTTTTTTTGTTTATACAATAGGAATTTATGGATAAAATACTATTTTTTTTATACTTTTGAGAGGATATAATGTCATATTCTTAACACCACTTAAACTTAACCACTATACAACAATTATGGTAAAGTGCACACTAAACTGGGACAATGAAAACCACATGACATAGGAAAATACTATCTAGGAACTGTGACCGATATGGTAATATCATTAATACTGCATGATTCGGGAGCACAAGATGCCCCATGATTTTCCACTCTTACATTGAAATATGCTGGTTGTTTAGGCTCGACCATGATCATTCTCTGATTGCTTAGCATCGCAACAACATCGGCCATGGTTGGTCTATCAGATGCATTATCTTGTACACACAACAATGCTATGTTAATGCATCTCATCATCTCTATTGGGTTACTCTTGGAAACCAATGATGCATCAGCGAGATCAATCAACCTTCCCTCTTTCCATAATTGCCATGCCTATTTGCAAATTCATCACATAATGAAGGTTATATATTGAATAAATATATCACATGATTAAGTTTGGGTTTATTTGCTCACATATCCAAGGAGATTGATGAAATCTCCACATTGTCGGCTACCAGAATTCCGTTTTCCACTAATGATCTCAAAAATAACAACACCAAAGCTGAAGACATCGGATTTAATAGAGAAGATGCCTTCTGAAGCATACTCAGGGGGCATGTAGCCGCTAAAATGTTAAATAATACATATAAAAGGTTATTGTATATAGTTGAATTCTAATATAAATATTCATGAGTAGATTTATTCCTTGGAAACTTACTATGTACCGAACACTCTTCTTGTAGTGTTTTGTTCACTGCTATTTGAGTTGAATATTTTTGCTAGCCCAAAGTCTGAAATTTTTGGATTCATTTCGCTATCCAAGAGAATGTTGCTCGGTTTAAGATCTCGATGTATGACACGCAATTGGGAGTGCTTATGTAGGTAAAGAAGTCCATGAGCTATTCCTTGAATTATTGCTAAAAGTGTGGACCAATCTAGCAAAGCTCTTTTATTTTCATCTGCAAATCAATTAGATATTAGTATTACAAGGGAAAAAAGATATGAAAAATGACAAAGAGTTGTACTCTAAGAAATTGAAATGCATCTCTGTTATCTAGGGACTGGAACTATAATCATGGGGGCAAACAGAAACACAATCGTATTTTTAGTCATTTTTGTGTGTCAACAGACAATATTTAATCTAAATTAAAACTCCAAATGCATACCAAAGATGAAGGAAGCCAAGATTTTGTTTGACAAATATTCATAGACCAATATTTTCTCGTCTTCATGAGAGCAACAACCTAAGAGCCTAACCAAATTCCTATGCTTGAGTTTGGCTATGAGCTGGACTTCATTTTTGAACTCTGTGAAACCTTGACCCGAATGTGGAGCAAATCTCTTAAGTGCTATCTCTGATCCCTCGGGTAACTGGCCCTGGGAAAAAATATATTCAAAATGTTAGTCTGTCTCAGTACACCACTCCCAGTTACGAATTATCAGTTAGGTTGGTAACAGGAACGTTGCCTCTGCCTCATGAATTATATGTGTCAGTCATATAATAATAATTCTAATTTATGCAATCATGTTAATTTGGCAAATATATACACATACTAGAATTACCTTGTAGACAGTGCCAAAGCCACATTCTCCAAGTTTGTTTTCTTCTGAAAAATTATTTGTGGCCACTAGTACCTGTTCAAACTCAAACATGGAGAACTCTGAATTCTTCCCTTGCCATCCTAGTTCTTCCTCTCCCGCTTTACCTGAGTTTGAGTAGTATATGGTTGAGAACTCTGAATTAATCTCTCTTGAAGTAATGATAGATGCCAAAGCCACATTGACATTGAAGTAATTAACAGTGACATTCTAATTTAAACAATAGTATAGTGGAAATTGTTTCAGTAACTAATAAGCAATAACTATATAATACCTCTTCTTTTCCTTGTAATCCGACGGGAGCAAAAGATGAAGCACAGAAATGCTGCTGCCACTATAGGAACTATAACTATGGGAATTGCCCACAGTTTGCTCATACTCCCTAACATGATAATGTTAGCTTTGACTCATAATCTCTCTTATGATCATGTAGGCAGAAATCACTAGCAACCACGGGGACATACTCTTGCGTTTTGCCGGAGTCGGAGCTAGCGACGGCGCCGGCGGTGGCGTGAGGCGCAGCGTCGCTTCACCGCCATAGAACCGATACGCCTCGTACCTGAAATAACACCGTATGGCGTTGATCTGTGCTCCCATGCGTAGGGACATGGTGGCGTTGACCACGCCGAGGAGACGACGCAGGCACGCCAAGCAGTCGACGGTGGATGCGTCTGGTCTGCACTGCGCCAAGGAGCGCACCATCGGGAAGGTCGTGCCGCTGTCCATGATGCCTGTGGCAAATCGCATCGGCGCCGCGCTGGCCGCCTTCTCCACCGTCTGCACCAGAAGCTCACGGATGAGGCCGGTGATGAGGCGGACCTCATCCGCATCGCCGGTGACGTTCTTGTCGTTCCATCTCTCGACTGGCGTGTCATCGCCGCCGTTTTCGCCAGACGGCGGCGCGATGATGTCGTCTGTGGAGTAGACGAGGATACAGCGGTCACCGTAGTCGTGGTAGGTGCCGTTGTAGCACTGCTGCGGCGCAGCGTTCAACACCTTGTCAGTCATGTTGCTGACGCACTCGCGGCAGTAGGACTGGTTGGAGATGACGCCGACGATGTCGCCGCGGAAGATCGTGAATGCGTAGACGATGTCGGGGGCTCGGCCGAAGGCGGCAGTGGCGAAGCGTACCGGGGAGGAGGAGGTGTTATTTGGGAGGGTGACCAAGGCGGCCTTAAGGTTGTCGCACAACATATCGGCGGCCGCGAGGAACGGTGCAAGTAGGAGGAGCAGGAGGACGACGCCGACGGTGGCCATGGCCCGACTGGCTAGGCTGCTTCTTGTTCTTCTTCTGCCAGACTATCAACTCGGTGCCTTTATATATTTGCAGCTCACAGTCAATTTCTTGGACAAGAAACTTTGTTCAGGTTTTCCTTCTTGAAAAGGAGGATATATAAATCTCGGCCTTTGCGTCCATTAATGCAGACTGGGTCTTGTTATTTCAGTTGTTTCTAGTTAACAGGTAGTACCTTATACTATATGGTTCCAGTCTCACCAAGTATAAATGTTTTTCAATCTCGAAAAGAAAAGAAGTACTAGTGTTTTCAAGTTAACCTGACTAGCTAGACTGCTTCTTGTTGTTCTTCTGCTAGATGATCAACTCACCAGGCCTTTAAAAAAAAAGAGGAAAGCTGGAGCAGGCCGCTGGCTCACCACGGTGATATTGAGCGGCTCGCCGCGGTTTGATGTGTATGGCAGTGACTTTGGCCGGGGCAGGCCTCTGGCCGTCCGGACCTGTCCGGGGAACAAGCTGGATAGGTTAACCACAGTTTTCGTGGACGGCAGAGGGGCAGGGGGGCATGGAACTGGAGGTGTACCTCGCTCCTCATGTTCTCGCGAGGCTCGTCGCCGACCAAGAGCTGATGAACCCGTCGGTCATGATGGCGGCGGAATTGTGTCTCAGTCGCTCCTGATGACCTCGCCGACGGAGAGTCTGGTTCGGATGCTTTATTTTCTTCCTTCAAATGCCGTGTGTGTGCTGTAGTAACAATCCTGATGCCCAGCGTCAGGTTGCACTTTTTTCTTCTTTGATTGCAATTTCTTGTTGCTAGCTTGTCAGGTACTCAGGTTGCACTTTTGAGTCTGTTACGTCCGCACATTAAAATCAGCCCAGTCTCTTAGTGTGTCACCTAAACAAAATTCTTTGCCTAATTCATAGTACTAACGAATCAAACGACGAATATTTTGTTCTCAAAATTTCCGCACATAATTTTCAATAGATATACAAAGGATGAAGAGTAAAATGGCTTATCATTTGAATACTTTCAAAATAAAATCAAACAAAGAATTACTTTTTACAGAATTTAATCTCATTTGTACCCTCTATTTCTCTAAGAAAATAAAATAATATAAATTTTACACCTCTATGCTTCAAAAGTCCCAACCCCTGAAGGGTAAAGGCCCACGCGGCGAGGCCCGACATCCCTCCCCCGCAGCACCAAGTGCCGAGAGGGCGGGCACCGCCGCCACTGACTTCTGCCGTCCCCTCGCCCTCTTCACCGGTGCCGGCAATTTTCCTCTGCAGTCCCCTTCGTGTACCGTTTCCACAGAAATTAGGGTGGACAGCATGATTAATCTCTGTGCATTTCGATGGAGTGTGAAGAAAATTAGCGTCCTATATGTATTTACCTATCTTGACTTGGAAAATTCTATTGATAGGGACAGGCCACCTGTTCATCCTGTTTTATATACAAAATGTTACTGTTGCAGCTTGCAACAAGCAAGCAACAACTTCGTATTTATATGGACAAACCAATGTGTAGAGACGGCTGCGAAAAACAGGAATGCGGCTGTGTCATACCAAGTCTTTGTACCCTTGCCCTAATTTATCTTTTGTTATTATTTTCTGTTGTGTATGATACTAACTTGATTAAGAGTGAAACCATATGTTAAATATGTATTCTATTAGTCTTTTAGAAACAAATTATTAGTTAGGTGTAGCGGCAAATAAAATTATGGCAGGCAGCAATACGGGCCAAATTTAGTCCATTAGCCCACTCATTTCCCCCGACCTAGGTAGAAAGCTACAGACAAGTCAGTTCCCTCAAAATAAAATAGATGAATATAAAGCCTTCACTATGTTATTGCTGTGGTGGCTAAGAAGCTAAGAACAACTTTCTCTTATTAACATGAACCAACCAATGGTGTAGAGGAGACTGTAGGGAATAAGACTACATGCATCATACTACCAAGTCTTGGTACCCTTGTCTTAATTTATCTTTTGTTATAAACTTCTGTTGTGTATGATGTCAACTTGATGAAGAGTGAAACCATATGTTAAATAATTATTTTATTAGTTTTCTTTAGACAAATTTATTAGTTAGGTGACGGCAAACCAAATGATGGCGGGTAGCAATACGGGCTAAATTTAGTCCATTAGCCAACTAATTTCCCCCCACCTAGGTAGGTAGCTACATACAACTTAAGTTATTTCCCTCAAAATAAAATAGATGAATATAAAGCCTTCACTATGTTATTGTTGTGGCGGCTAACAAGCTACTAACAACTTTCTCTTATTACCTAGAACCAACCAATGTATAGAGGAGACTGCAAGAAATAGCTAGACTACAAGTATCATACTACCAAGTCTTGGTACCCTTGTCTTAATTTATATTTTGTTACGTTTGTTATATATGATGCGCATTTGGTTAGAGGAAACCATACGTTAAATAAATGATGTCATTATGTGATGGCATCATGTGGAGTAGGTGTACATGCATGCATTGAGCAGCAAATCTAATAAGGAGCAGTGGCGTGCATGCACCATCCTGGGAGCATCCCGGTTGTTTTTCTTCCATAGTAAGCACAGAGTCTTCTCCCCCTTGGACAATGGTGGGAGGCTAGATTGTTCGACAGAGTAGGTCACTTCTTGTGAGGGGCGGCCCTACGTAGGTCTACCCGGTGTCACTGGACACCGTGTAAAATTTCCTCTTGCCTTATATAGAGGTCACGTATTTGGCTTGGACACCGGTCAGCCAGCCCTAACTTCGCAACTGACGTGTGTATCGTCTTTCCCGGCCGCTCGCGAGCCTCTATCTCCCATCGGATGGTCGACTCGGCGACTGGCAGATCGCTCATATATTATAATAAAATGGTCCTCTACATACCTTAATTTTATCTATTTTTTCAAATTTGTATTACTAGGAAATTCAAAATTAATGGTATTACAACTGGGAATCAAAATGATGGGATTTGCCAATTTACTTTGATGATTCACGTCTATTTGGATTTTTTTCTCGACAGGACACAATGAAAAGACACAATGTCCAGTAAGTTCAACTTCACAAACATATTGTACAATTCTGTCAATGAATACTTGTTGATTTTATTCTCGAAACTGCAAACACATATATGTAACTCTTTGTGCACTTGCACTAACATATATAGACTTGCGAATCATAGGGAACTTTATGGAATGATTACTTTAAAAGGTGAATATCTCAGCACGAGATTGTAATGTTGACCGGTGATTGTATGTTTTTACTGTCTGGATTTCTTAAGCTTTATTGTTCAACTTTACATAATTAACTATTATTTTAAGTGGGATGCTTAAGTTTTTTAAGCATTTTTTACAACCAAATAACATTAAGTCGTTGGGTGTGTTGATTTTATATGTATTATTGCTTGGTATTCACCTGTTTATCGGTGTATATAGTGTATACATGGACACCAGGACATTTATGTTCTAGGTCCACCCCTGCTACGAGTGGGCATGGCCTTGTTTTTTAGTGTTCGAGTGGGTGTGGTTATGTGGCGAGAGTGGGCATGGCCTTATTGTTTCGGCGTTAAACTTGCTTTGCCCTATGGCAATTGGGTGTGTTCCTATTGTTTTCGTTTTCGAGTGTGCATCACACTGTTTGTATCATTTTTTTCTAGTTTATCGCTTATTAACTAGAGACCTTCTGCTTGCCTATCAATGAAACAGGTAAACCTTTTTTTCTAGAATAAACAGGTAAACTTTTTGTCTTAGTTAAAATGGAAGAATGGGCGGTTGGGCAGTGTTTCCACTAACTTAAAACTAACCTGCACTGCAACTTAATCACGATCAACAACTAAAGTAGATATACCTTGTTTATTTGTGCGGTTCAACAAGCTAAGAGCAGCGATTCCCTGTCCTACTATTGTTTGTTCAAACTCCATGCC
>NW_025225429.1:0-6596 GCF_018294505.1 Triticum aestivum
GTCTCCATGAAGTTGTCTCGCCAACTTATTACTTCTACTACTATGGCTACCGGTTAGCAATAAAGTAAAGTAATTACATGGCGTTGTTCAATGACACGCAGGTCATACAATAAATAAAGACAACTCCTATGGCTCCTGCCGGTTGTCATACTCATCGACATGCAAGTCGTGATTCCTATTACAAGAACATGATTAATCTCATACATCACATATCATTCATCACATTCTTCTTGGCCATATCACATCACATAGCATACCCTGCAAAAACAAGTTAGACGTCCTCTAATTGTTGTTTGCATGTTTTACGTGGCTGCTATGGGTTTCTAGCAAGAACGTTTCTTACCTACGCAAAAACCACAACGTGATATGCCAATTGCTATTTACCCTTCATAAGGACCCTTTTCATCGAATCCGTTCCGACTAAAGTGGGAGAGACTGGCACCCGCTAGCCACCTTATGCATCAAGTGCATGTCAGTCGGTGGAACCTGTCTCACGTAAGAGTACGTGTAAGGTCGGTCCGGGCCGCTTCATCCCACAATACCGTCGAAACAAGATTAGACTAGTAACGGTAAGCATATTGAACATCATCAACGCCCACAACTACTTTGTGTTCTACTCGTGCAAAGAATCTACGCAATAGACCTAGCTCTGATACCACTGTTGGGGAACGTAGCAAAAATTCAAAATATTCCTACGTGTCACCAAGATCTATCTATGGAGAAACCAGCAACGAGGGGAAGGAGAGTGCATCTACATACCCTTGTAGATCGCTAAGCGGAAGCGTTCAAGAGAACGGGGTTGAAGGAGTCGTACTCGTCGTGATCCAAATCACTGGAGATCCTAGTGCCGAACGGACGGCACCTCCGCGTTGAACACACGTACAGCCCGGTGACGTCTCCCACGCCTTGATCCAGCAAGGAGAGAGGGAGAGGTTGAGGAAGACTCCGTCCAGCAGCAGCACAACGGCGTGGTGGTGGTGAAGGAGTGTGGCAATCCTGCAGGGCTTCGCCAAGCACCGCAGGAGAGGAGAAGGGAGAGAGGTAGGGCTGCGCCTGGAGAGGTGAAAACTCATGTGTTGGCAGCCCCAAAACCCTCAAATATATATAGGGGAAGAGGGAGGGCTGCGCCCCCACCTAGGGTTCCACCCTAGGGATGGCGGCCAGCCCAGATCCCATCTAGTGGGGCGGCCAAGGGGGGGAGAGGGGGAAATTTGCCCCCCAAGCTAGGTGGGGCGCCCCCTCCCCAAACCCTAGGCGCCTTGGGCCCTTGTGGGGGGCGCACCAGCCCACCTGGGGCTGGTCCCCTCCCACACTTGGCCCATGCTGCCCTCCGGGGATGGTGGCCCCACTTGGTGGACCCCCGGGACCTTCCTGGTGGTCCCGGTACGTTACCGATAAAACCCGAAACTTTTCCGGTGACCAAAACAGGACTTCCCATATATAAATCTTTACCTCCGGACCATTCCGGAACTCCTCGTGACGTCCGGGATCTCATCCGGGACTCCGAACAACATTCGGTAACCACATACAAACTTCCTTTATAACCCTAGCGTCATCGAACCTTAAGTGTGTAGACCCTACGGGTTCGGGAACCATGCAGACATGACCGAGACGTTCTCCGGTCAATAACCAACAGCGGGATCTAGATACCCATGTTGGCTCCCACATGTTCCACGATGATCTCATCGGATGAACCACGATGTCAAGGACTCAATCGATCCCGTATACAATTCCCTTTGTCTAGCGGTATTGTACTTGCCCGAGATTCGATCGTCGGTATCCCGATACCTTGTTCAATCTCGTTACCGACAAGTCTCTTTACTCGTTCCGTAACACATCATCCCGCAACCAACTCTTTGATCACATTGTGCACATTATGATGATGTCCTACCGAGTGGGCCCAGAGATACCTCTCCGTCACACGGAGTGACAAATCCCAGTCTCGATTCGTGCCAACCCAACAGACACTTTCGGAGATACCTGTAGTGCACCTTTATAGCCACCCAGTTACGTTGTGACGTTTGGTACACCCAAAGCATTCCTACGGTATCCGGGAGTTGCACAATCTCATGGTCTAAGGAAATGATACTTGACATTAGAAAAGCTTTAGCATACGAACTACGATCTTTGTGCTAGGCTTAGGATTGGGTCTTGTCCATCACATCATTCTCCTAATGATGTGATCCCGTTATCAATGACATCCAATGTTCATGGTCAGGAAACCGTAACCATCTATTGATTAACGAGCTAGTCAACTAGAGGCTTACTAGGGACATGGTGTTGTCTATGTGCCCACACATGTATCTGAGTTTCCTTTCAATACAATTATAGCATGGATAATAAACGATTATCATGAACAAGGAAATATACTAATAACTAATTTATTATTGCCTCTAGGGCATATTTCCAACAAAATTCACTTTTATGGAAGTTCATCTTTAACCCCGACAACTGTTCGAATACGCATAACACAAGCTTCATGTTTCTTGCTTTTTCCAAATCATGCTCCATAAAGATGATAGTATCATCAGCGTAATGTAAGATGGACACTCCTTCGTCCACTAGATGCGGGACGAGCCCGCCTACCTGGCCATTATCCTTAGCTCTTCTTATTAGGATCGTCAACATGTCTACCACTATGTTGAGCAGAATGGGTGACATCGGGTCTCCTTGCCTCAGACCCTTGTGTGTCTGGAAATAATGACCTATGTCATTATTCACTTTAATTCCGACACTCTCTTTTTGCATGAAAGAATCTACCTGGTTTCTCAAGGACCGGTCGAATCCTTTCATCTGCAAGGCCTGCTGAAGAAATGACCATTTTACCTTATCGTACGCTTTCTCAAAATCCATCTTAAAAACCACCGCATCTAGTTTTTTTGTGTGTGGATTTAATGGAGCGTTTCATGTAGGACCACAACCCCTTCTAGGATGTTTCTATCCAGCATGAAAGCAGTTTGAGATGGCTGCACCATAGAATGCGCAATCTGCGTAAGCCTGTTAGTTCCCACCTTGGTGAAAATTTTAAAGCTGACATTAAGAAGACAGATCGGCCAGAACTGCTCAATCCGCACCGCCTCTATTTTCTTTGTAAGTAACGTAATTCTTCCGAAATTCAAGTGAAATAGCTGCAAATGTCCAGAAAACAAATCATGGAACATCAGAAGCAAATCACCCTTAATGATGTGCCATCACTTTTTATAAAACTCAGCCGGGAAACCATCCAGCCCATGTGCTTTATTATTCTTCATTTGTGAAATTGCCTCAAACACCTCTTTCTCCGAAAATGGAGCGGTCAAAATATCATTCTCATCCGTTGCAAGTTGAGGGATATCCTCAACCCTCGACTCATCTAAGGACACAAAATTATCCTTAGGTGACCCATAAAGATGCTTATAGTAATTGGTGATGTATAGTTTTAGATTCCCATGTCCTAAAATCGTCCCCTCATCTTGCTCGAGCTGAAAAATTCTCTTCTTTTGATGCTTGCCATTCGCAATCATATGGAAGAATTGAGTGTTATCATCCCTTTGAATTTTTTTTTGAACTTTAGTTATTAGTGTCCACTTCAATTCCTCCTCTCGAAGCAATTCTTTCAGTCTCATTTCCGCCTCCAATTTAGTTTCCAGCTCCCTGGTATCTAGAATGAAGGACTCGGCTTTTAATTCGAAGGAATTAACAAGGTTAAGGAGCCTTTCCTTTCCAACCTTATATATCCCACTCAAATGTTTGGCCCAACCACGTAAGAACTGCCTTAGGTGCCTAATCTTATTATGCCATCTTTATACATTCAACCTTCCTCCTCACTACTAGGAAAAGAGCTATAGATGAAATGAACACTAATGGCGCACTGTACATGTGGTGCGCCATTACTAAATACTAATGTCGCATCATGTGTTGGTGCGCCATTAGTGTGCAAATACTAATGGTGCACCACATCCCATGGTGCGCCATTAGTAATTTTTTTTATTTTTTCAAAACTACTAATGGCGCACCGTGGGTGTGGTGCGCCATTACTAGTTGACATAGTAATGGCGCACCTCACCCACCGTGCGGCATTTTTGAAAAAAAAATAAAAAAAAATTGTTAGTAATGGCGCACTGTCCACAGGTGCGCCATTACTAAGTTTTTTTCAAAAAAAATCAATTTTTTTCTTTTTTTCTTTCCAAAACTAGTAATGGTGCACCGTGCGCGTGGAACTAGTAATGGCGCACCACCCTACGGTGCGCCATTACTAACTTGGCCCAAAAGTTCCCGAATGCACCCCCCCGGACTGCCTTTTCAGTTTTAAAAAAAATAAAAGAAAGTGATAAAAATATCAACAAAATAAAAGAAAATAAGTTTCCCATGTTAAAACCTAACAGAAAAAAAAATACGAAGCTTTCAAGATCTAGAGGCAAAAAAATTCAAAAAAATTGATTTTGAATTTTTTTTTGATTTTTTTTTCAAAAAATGATACGTAATATGACCGGGAAGTTTGAAATATTTTTCAAAATTTCATCATAGTCATGAACATGAACAAAGTCCTAAACATCAACAAGGTATAATAGGATTGATATGCTAGATATAGCAAAAAGTGTATGTGAAGTGAGCTGTTGCTGGGTTGGATAGAACTCTGAAGTTAAGCGTGTTTGGGCTGGAGTAGTGTGAGGATGGGTGACCTTTCGGGAAGTTTGACCACGGAGTGCGATTTGACCTGAGATTAAGCATATTGACCCGAGATTAAGCCATAGTGACCTGAGATTAATAAAAAAACGAAAAAAAAATTTGGAATTTTTTTTAAAAAAAATTCTGAAAAAAATGTTACTAATGGCGCCCTTCTACGTGGTGCGCCATTAGTATACCAGATACTAATGATGCACCGTGGGCTATACTAATGGCGCACTGCATGGTGCGCCATTAGTATACCAGATACTAATGGCGCACCGGTAGTGCGCCATTAGTAGGCAAAACCAGTGCGCCATTAGTAGGCCTTTTTCTAGTAGTGCCTGGATCTTTAGCCGACTCCCATGTTATCAGATCCAAGAACCCTTCTCTTTCAAACCATGCTAATTCGAAAGAGAAAGTGTTTTTATTTCCCACATGAGTTGCCTCTCCAGAGTCAACAAGCAATGGGGTATGGTAGGAAATCGCGCGCGACAACGCTAGGACCGTCACCAAAGGAAACTTCTGCTGCCATTCGACGTTGGCGAGGACATGATCCAACTTCTCGTACGTTGGATTTGGAAACGTGTTGGCCCAAGTGAATTTTCTACCGGAAAGCTCGATCTCTCTAAGATCCATGCTTTCAATGGTCATATTAAATATAAACGACCATCTGTCGTCAAAGTTACCATATGTTTTGCTCCTTCCGTCTTCAAATAATGTTAAAATCGGCTCCAACCAGAATTGGGAGCTGCTCACTACCGCAAATACGAACTAAGTCGGCCATAAAAAATCTGGTTTGAGCTCAGGCTGTGCGGCTCCATACACTGCGGAGGCAGGTGATGAGCGTTGGTGTCAAGCTTAAAGATGTTCTGTTAGCTTTTTAGTTTTGTCATGTCGGTCCTTACGTAACTTGTGAATTACCATGAAAAATAATTAGCTACGCGGGTGATTCTTCCCTTCCCTTATAAAGAAAAAAAAAGGGTAAACTCGATCGGGTGTGATCGATGGCCCAGACAGAGCAGCAGCAGCTGCTGGCGGCGGCGGAGCCCGAGGAGTGCAGCCGGTCGGCGATGATCTTCCTTGTGGGCTGCACCGTCCCGGCGCTCTTCTCCATCGCCATCTTCCTCGTGATTATGTGGGACTCCAACGACGACTGCATCGTTAACGACCTCAAGGTCCTCGCACTCACGCTCCTCATTATTTTCATCCCCGTCCTGACCTCTCCCATCGTCGGCCTCGTCATCCGTATGCTCATTCAGCGGCACCATGGAAACCCGGAAGGAGAGCGGCTCGTCGACGAATTGCTCCTGCTCTGGTGATCCATCAAATCGTTTTGGCTGGAAGGTCATTAGACTAGGTTTATCCATCATCGTAATCTGAGATTTATTTTACCTAGCTAGTACCTGCGGTTTATTACCAGGTTACGAGAGTTTATGCGTCATGCTTGAGCATACATAATTAAGATAATTGGACGTTATTGGAGACGACTTCTATTGTTAGTTTATTACTAGCAAACATGCCCGTGCATTGCAACAGAAGATAAAAAATATCACATTGTGTCCATCGGATCACAACATGTTCCGCTAGCACAAGCCAACATACAACATCAATTGGCATCTCGTCAAATCATGACAAAGCGAACCAAACAGACCACGCAACACAACAAACAGGGGAGCCAATATACATTTAAAACTCCTCGTACACTCAAAATTTGTTGCCTTCGTATGGGAACTCACCGTGCACTTGTGAATGTAAAAGCAAGAGGGAAAACACATGAAACCAATTGCAAGCAACTAAAGTACTTTCATGATTTTGAATAATTCTATGGAAAAACATCGTAGATGAAATCAAAGAAAAATGAATTATCTTTGCCTCTATGGGAATTAGTAGAAAAAAGAATGTAGCACCAACAGGCACCACGAGATCAGAGATCCATTGTCTCCCTAACC
>NW_025225429.1:6817-9026 GCF_018294505.1 Triticum aestivum
CCCGCGTCGCTCTCGCGTAGGGCGACTCGGGGGCGCCTCCCTAACCCTAGCGCGCCGCCGGCCAATCGCCCCTAGCCCCGCGTCGCTGCCGGAGGAAGCCGCCGGGCGAAGCTCGTGCGGCTGACGGCGGCGGCGGGGCGACTCCTCGCGGCTCCCGTTGGGACTGGGGCGGCGGATCTCGGCGGGAACTGGCGGTGGCCCGGGCGTGCGCGGCCCGTGGCATCCGGCGGCATGGTGGCGGGTCTCGGCAGGGGGTTGTAGGTGGTGGCGGAGGGGTCAGCCGTTCCCGCTCGGTGATGTACTGCTGCCTGCGATGGCGCATGGCGACCTGCACGGAAGTATTCTGCGTTCCTTGGACGAGCGCGTCCTTGGGAGCAGGAGGGGGTCGGCCTGACGAGCTCCGGTGGGCGTGGCGTGCTCGTGGCAACGGCAATCTGGCGCTCCGGGTGGTGTTTTCTTCGAGCGGCGCGAGGTGGACAGCGGGCATGTGGTGGCAGTGTTGATCTGCAATGGATCTGGCGAGGCACCACGGCCCGGTGCTGGCGATCCGTGCATGCAATGCTTGATGGAGGTTCTTCGAACAGATCTGGGTGAAAACCTGCCTTTGGCTAGCTGCCAAGGCCGGCGGTGACGGTGCTGTTATGCGGCGTTCCCTTCTTGAGGGCATCACCGAGGAGAAGTTCAAGGCCACTATCTGCTATCTCCGGAGGAAACCCTAGATCAGTAGATCAGATGACGGCGGCGCTATATTTTGTCGTTTCCTCTTGGGGGCGTCAGTCTTGGAGGTGTGTATGGGATCGACGGACCAGTGGGTGCCTTCTTTGGTGGAGCGGTGCTTCATCTTAAACATTGATGGCAGCAGGTCTCGGCGGTGTGGTGCAGTGGAGACTCGGCGCCCGATGCGCGGAGATGGACTCGCGCAGGAGGAGGTAGCTGTCTGGCGTCATGGTGGCGTCGATGACAGAGTGGCCTGACAAGGTAGAAGCCTCAATATCTGCTCTGAAGACGGACCTGTGGAAGATGGCGGCGACGATACTTGTGAGTGTGTCAGACCGGTCTGTGCCTAGACCCGGTATGTGGCTCGGCTGGGGCTTCCGGCTTTTGATGACAGGCTTAGGTGAGTGGTCTGAGTATTTGGCCCAGCTAGCACCCCTTCATCATTTGGATAGGAGTAGTGGCATATGTTGCCAAGATGGCGGATTCAGGCATATTGTTGTAATACTTTATAAGGTTGTCGAGAATAATCAATAAAGTGGCCGCATGCATCCCCCAGATGCAGAGGCCGGGGGTCATCCTTCTTTTCTAAAAAAAGGTAAAAACATTTAACGTACTTATTTCTCCGTAGTACTTGTACTGCTCAAGAAATAACTCTTTCAAAGACAAAACATGCCACGCCAGTACCAAGATTTGTGCTCAAAGACGCAAGCATTCAATTGCAAAGACGCAGCATGGATAAATACCTTCACTCTTTCAAGTAGTTCGTCATATCTCCGATGTCCTTCTTGCAAAAATCTTTTTCTACAGTTGAAAGGACCCTTTACTTATTTCGGTGTTCAATCTCATTAACTGTTGAATTATACAAATAACATGTAAGATTTTATCTCTTCTGATTAAAACATGGACAACAAAATCTTGAATATCTCCTTATTTGCAAGAATCTAATGCAACTTCAAGCATGTCCAATACATTCGTAATAATTTTCTTCTTCTGACTCAAAGATTAAGAAGTAATGTATATGATAGCATGAGGCCGAAGGAATCAAATGTTGGTGCCGCCGCTTCTCGCAGCGCCGCTCTTCTTCTTGCTCACAAAACTCTCACTTGTAGTTTCTCTCAAGAACACACACACGCCCCAAGGAAGACACCAGCACCAGCTTTGCCAAGAGCTCTCCTCCTTGGTCCACACAAACACTACATTTTTGCCCAGCCCTCTCGACTCAACTCCGTCGATTAGTACAAGGGGTTTTATACCCATTATAGCACAGGCGCACGCACACCACTAGCATCGACCCACTAACTAACTAGACGCTAACTACATGCAACTAATTCCTACATGCACGTCCAGCCCTTATCCACTCAACGGATCACAACTAACTAGATGCCCCACATCCGCCGGTCGTGTGGTTCTCCGCAACGGCACAGCCACACGTCTGCTAACGCACGCGACTAAGTCAAGATTATGGCTAACAATTCTCCTCTTAATCTTGACA
>NW_025225429.1:10181-24426 GCF_018294505.1 Triticum aestivum
CAGTGCGCACCCATAACACGCACCGGTCGCGCCCGGCTCGCCGCCGTGTCTTATTGCCCTGCACCGCCGCGGCCTCCATGCCGCCACGCCGCGCCACCGCAGCCTCTGCGCCACCACGCAGGTCCGCCGCGGCCGTCGCGGCTCCGTGCCACGCGCCTCCACGGTTGTCGCGCCGAGCCGCCGCGACCTCTGCGCCACCATGCAGGTCCTCCGCGACCTCCTCATCTCCGCGACCACCGTGCTCTTCGTGCACGACATCACACCGCACAGCCGCAGACTCGCCGCGTATCGCCGTTGCCACGTGCTCGCCGCGTGCCGCAGCCGATGCCTCCATGTCAGCCGCGCACGCCCCGTCCAACGCGGACGCCACCGCGCGCCACACCCGTCCCTCGAACCTTGTGGCTCTGATACCAATTGTTGGCGCCGCCGCTTCTCGCAGCGCCGCTCTTCTTCTTGCTCACAAAACTCTCACTTGTAGTTTCTCTCAAGAACACACACGCGCCAAGCAAGACACCAGCACCAGCTTTGCTAAGAGCTCTCCTCCTTGGTCACACAAACACTACATTTTTGCCCAGCCCTCTCGGCTCAACTCCGTCGATTAGTACAAGGGGTTTTATACCAATTATAGCACAGGCGCACGCACACCACTAGCATCGACCCACTAACCAACTAGAGGCTAACTACATGCAACTAATTCCTACATGCACGTCCAGCCCTTATCCACTCAACGGATCACAACTAACTAGATGCCCCACGTCCGCCGGTCGTGTGGTTCTCCGCAACTCGCTCCATGAGTGGCGGCCAATGGTTTCGGCCGCCGCTCGCTTCACGAGTGGGAGTCGTGACTGTTGTTCGAAGCCAACATCCCGGCGCCGTCGGACATGCGCGCCGGGCTGACGGGGTGGAGGCTCAGCAACGGGGGGTGCCCATTCCGCCGTTGCCCGACGTCGAGGCGCGTCCCGCCTACTTCACCGCCGAGATCGACCGTGTGTGTGCCTCCCTCACCTAAGAGAAGCTCACCCTTCCTCAGTACACCGCCGACAACCATGCGGTGTGAGTAGCGTACTTCGAGCGCCGACAGGAGAGGAGGCTGGCGTCCACCAATGGGGCACCGGTGGTGGGCGGTGTGAAGAACAGTGAGGGGCACCGCGTGTGGTGGGGCGCCCCCAGCCGCACGCTTGACGGCGTGCTGGAGTACCTCAAGGGCGGCAACGACCCGCCACTGGCATACCCTCCACCGGCGGCCGCCCCGGCCCACCACCGACGCGCCGGGCAATGGATGCTCAGGAGCTTTGGTTCCTCCTCGTCTTCCTCCTCGCACTCCTCCTCACGCTCTTCTTCCCACTCCTCCAGCTCTCCGGCGTTGCTCGGCGTCAAGGCCGAGCCAGCAACAGAGACGCCGCTCGGTCGGCGCACTCGCAGCGCCGACATCATCATAAACAATGGCGGCCGGCGCGCCTCCTCGTCGGCTCCTCCGAGCTTCGTTAAGCCAAAGACGGAGCTGGGGCTTCCCGCCGTGAAGACGGAGCACGGGGACGTGGAGGTCGACGACGAGGCGGCCCTGAAATGGGCGCGCAAGAACTACCTCAGGATTGAGATGGAGCGCCAGCGTGCCGCCCTGCAGCGCTTCGAGCAGCGCCGCCGGGGCCGCGATGAAGGAGGCATCGTCGTCCTTGACGACAACGACGATGATGACGCGCCGCCACCGCCACCGGTCCGCCATGGCGACGCCGGCCAGGGGTCCAGCAGGGGCGTCCGCATCAAGGAGGAGAAGACCAACGACGACGATGGAGGCGAGGATGGCGGTGATGACGGTGACCACGCCGCGTTCAGCGACTTCTTCGCCCCTTAGTTTATAGTTTAGGCCTTTGTTTAGATAAATTTGCTATGTAAACCGCGAACATGTCTAATATATGCCAAGTTTGCCGAATTTAAGTCGAGTTTAATTGAAACTTTGCCGATTTTTTTATACAGCGCCTGGGGGCGGCCCTGGGGTCGGTGACTGGGAACCAACTCGCCCCCAGACCATTTTTTTGCGCCGGCTCGCCCCCAGGCGGTGATTTTACACGCCCCCTCGAGGGCCAACGGCTGGAGATGCTCTAAGAGGGCGACCTCACCATCTTGTATCGTTCGACCGTGTACTTCTGTGGTTGGTGCTTTATATATAAAGCGGGCGAAAGCCTGTTTCAACGAACAAGCTGGATGGGTTTTAATCATGGTTTTTGAGGACGGCGGAGGGGCTGGGGGCATGGAACTGGAGGCGTGCCTCACTCCTCATGTTCTTGCCAGGCTCGTCGCCGACCAAGAGCTCATGAACCAGTCGGTCTAGGAGGGCAGAGATGGTCATGATGGCGGCAGAAGTGTGTCTCCTCATGCCCTCACCTGTTCCGGTGCTTTATTTTCTTCCTTCAAATGTTGTGTCTGTGATGTAGTAATAATCCTGCCCAGTGTTAGGTTGCAATTTTTTTTCCTTTGATTGCATTTTTTTCCGCCGCCACCGACTTCCGCCATCCCGTCCCCCTCTTCATCGGTGCCGGTATCTTTCCTCTTCCACCACTCCCTTTCGTGAACCGTTTCCACGGAAATTAGGGTGGGCAGCATCATTAATATCTGTGCATTTTGATTTAGCGTCAAGAAAATTAGCCTCCTATACATATTTAGCTATCTTGACTTGAAAGATTCTATTGATAGGGTACAGGCCACCTGTTTAATGTTGGTTTATATAAAAAAAATCCAACTTGCCCCAACAATAACTGGCTAACCTAACGCACGAAGGCGCTTGCTTAAAATCATTTAGCAATTTCAGAGACAAAATACTACTGTTGCAGTTTGCAACAACTTCGTATTTATCTGGACCAAATGATGTGCAGAGGTGGCTGCAGAAACATCAATGCTACTGTATCATACCAAGTCTTGGTACCCTTATCTGAATTTTTCCTTTGTTATTATCTTCTGTTGTGTATGATACCAAGTTGATTAAGAGTGAAATCGTATGTTAAATATTTATTTTTTTATTATTTTTTGACAAACTTTATTAGTTAGATGACGGCAAAGCAAATGATGGCCCCACAACAATACGTGTCAAATTTAGTCCATTGGCCCACTCATTTCCCCCACCCAGGTACTTGTCTGTAGCTACATACCTAGATGATTATTAAGCCTTCACTATGTTATTGATGTGGCGGCTAACAAGCTAGCAACAACTTTCTCTTATTAACATGAACCAACCCCCCGCAGAAAAAACATGAACCAACCGATGTATAGAGGTGACCGCAAGAAATGGCTAGACTACATGCATCATACTGCCAAGTCTTGGTACCCTTGTCTTAATTTATCTTTTGTTATCATCTTCTGTTGTGTATGATGCCAACTTCATTAAGAGTGAAACCATATGTTAAATAATTATTTTTATTAGTTTTCTTTAGACAAATTTTAGTAGTTAGGTGATGGCAAATCAAATAATGGCCGGCAGCAATACGGGCCAAATTTAGTCCATTAGCCCCCCACCCCCCACCTAGGTATGTAGCTACAGACAGTTCCCTCAAAATAAGATAGATGGATATAAAGCCTTCACTATGTTATTGATGTGGCGGCTAACAAGTTAGTAACAACTTTCTCTTATTAACATGAACCAACCCCCCGCAGAAAAAACATGAACCAACAGATGTATAGAAGTGACTGCAAGAAATAGGTAGACTACATGCATCATACTGCCAAGTCTGGGTACCCTTGTCTTAATTTATCTTTTGTTATCATCTTCTGTTGTGTATGATGCCAACTTGATTAAGAGTGAAGCCATATGTTAAATAATTATTTTTATTAGTTTTCTTTAGACAAATTTTAGTAGTTAGGTGACGGCAAATCAAATGATGGCCGACAGCAATACGGGCCAAATTTAGTCCATTAGCCCACTAATCGCCCCCCCCCCCCACACACACACACCTAGGTAGGTAGCTACAAACAGTTCCTTCAAAATAAGATAGATGGATATAAAGCCTTCACTATGTTATTGTTGTGGCGGCTAACAAGCTAGTAACAACTTTCTCTTATTAACATGAACCAACGAATGTGTAGAGGAGACTGCAAGAAATAGCTAGACTACATGTATTATACTACCAAGTCATGGTACCATTGTCTTAATTTAACTTTTGTTATGTTTATTATATATCATGCGCATCTGGTTAGAGTGAAACCATAGGTTTAAATAAATAATGTCATTAGGTGATGGCATCATGTGGAGTAGGTACACATGCATGCATTGAGCAGCAAACCAAATGAGGACGTGTGGAGTGTATGCACCATCACTGGAGCATCCCAATTCTTTTTTCTTCCATAGCAGTCGCAGCTTCTTCTCCCCTTTGGACAATGGTGGGAGGCCGGATAATTTGACAGAGTATGTCATTGCGAGTCAGGGGTGGACCTACGTACAACCTTAATAAAAGAATGGGCGGTTGGGCAGTGTTTCCATTAACTTAAAACTAACCTGCAATACAACTAAATCACAATCAACAATTAAAGTAGATATACCTTGTTTTGTGCGGTTCAACAACCTAAGAGCAGCTAGCGATTCCATGTCCTACTCCCTGTCGTACTCTACATATGTAAAATTTAAGTGTTCTTATGATAAATGTGGCATGTGTGCACGTTATATTTCATATGTGGTACTTATTTTTCATGTGCAAACCTATAGACCTGCTTTACTTAACAATCAACAGCGACCGCTGCTAGTATTAGTAGTACTTACCAATGTACAGAGAACTTGTCTATATATATGAAGCTATAGCCATGTCCACTAAAGGGTATATCTAAGTGCGTAGTAGCATATCCCACACCACTGATGGAAATATCAATTCTGCTCTCTCAAGAGCTGCTCATCTCCACAGCACTCGTGGTACTTGTTCCCCTATACTACTTGTGCTTGAGGGCTAGTTGTAGACCAAACAACCAACCAGTGCTGCCCACAAATTGGCCAATACTCCACATGTTCCCTTCCTTCGTGTCCAACCTCCACAACTTGCATGACTATTTCACCCTAGTCTTTGCTGGATCCGGCCACAGCTTCAGGGCGCATGGCCCACCTGTCAGCGGCATGAGGTTCTTTATCACATGTGACCCTGCCAACGTCCGACACATCTTCACAACCAATTACGCCAACTTTCCCAAGGGTACGAGGTTTGCCGATATATTCAACATCCTGGATGGAAGCCTATTCACCATTGATGGCGAGCCATGGCGTCGGCGGCGCGCCAAAGTCAAGGGCTTGCTTGCTAGCCCACGACTAGTTGCCAGTATGGTGGCTTGCTGCTGCCGGAAGGTGGAGAATGACCTCCTCCCGTTGTTTACCCACATGTCAAACACAAACACTCCATTCGACATGCAACATATGATGTCCAGGTTTATGTTTGACCTGGCTGCTACGCCTCTCTTCGGTGTTGATCCTGGCCTCCTATCATCGGAAATGCCACCCATGGATGTCGCGGTTGCCTTGGACACAGTCATGGAGGTGGGATGCTTTCGGCACATGATGCCATCTTCTTGCTGGAAACTGATGAGGTGGTTAAACATCGGTCCTGAGAAAAAGCTCAATGTGGCGCACACACTGCTACGAAGGTTCATCAAGGAGATGATGGAAAGGAGGAAGATCAAGACGTGGCAAGTTAATAATGATGAGGAAGAACAAGGTGTGGATATTGTATCTTTCTTCCTCGATGACCCATACTACGCTAATGATGACTTGTTTTGTGCTATCACCATTGGCTACATGCTCGCTGCGAGGGACACAGTTGGAATAGCCCTGACATGGATCTTCTACAACCTCGCCCAGAACCCTAACATCGTTTCAATCATCCGCAACAAACTCTCACCGATTGCATCACACAAAGTAGTAGCTGGTGTTGGCACTATGGTGATATTTGAGCCGGATGAGACCAGATCTTTATCCTATCTTAGGGCTGCCTTGTATGAGACTCTCAGGTTGTACCCGCCGGCGCCTACTGAGCTCAAGACGGTGGTCGCTGATGATACAATGCCGAGTGGCCATGAGGTGCATGCCGGCGACGCCATCTTTATTTCTCTCCATTCCATGGGGAGAATGGAGGGCATACGGGGTAAGGATTGCCTTGACTATAACCCAGACAGGTGGCTCTCGAAGGATGGCAATGGTCTAAGGTATGTACCATCTCACAAGTTCCTGGCCTTTAACTCGGGGCCAAGGATGTGCCTCGGTAAGGAAATCGCGGTTATGCAGATGATGACTGTCGTGGCCTCAACGCTATGGAACTTCGATGTGCATCTGGTGAAAGGGCAAAGCATCGAGCCCAAGGCATCTTGTATACTAGAGATGAAAAACGGGCTTATGGTTAAGCTGAAGAAGCGAGAAGTGTAATATTAAACTCTTTCTTTTTGTATGTAAACGTACTTACCAACCATCGGGACAGTTTTACACTGCCCACAATCACATTATTATCGCATAATAAAGGCATCCATGCATCAACCTTTATCTTTCTTTTAGAGAAAAACAACCAACATGCTGCCATTTATTACTTTGTTGTATGCGACATGATATATGAAGGCATCGAGACATGGTTTTTTCCTCCAACCATCTCCTTATTAAGTACTTCCTCCGTCCCAAAATAAGTGTTTCAAGCTTAGTACAATTTTGTAATAAAGTTAGTACAAAGTTCAGACACTTATGTTGGGACGGAGGGATTACCAATTAACAACCATGTTGGTGCTTAATTACAGTATTTGATAAGTAAAGGGGAGCATATTTTCCCCGCTAGGTTAATAGTTACACTATTGGATAAAAATAAAATGAAGTGTACAATTTGTCGCGAACTGATGCATCCTACCGTAGTAATAAACTATATTACCTCGTCAAGGATAAAAACATTAATGGTGGTTGTGCCGAACTATGGTTATAACTATATATTTAGGCTTTCTGAACATTCATAATATACCCACATGGACTTACATTAAGATCAAATTGCATAATGACTATATATTTAGGATTTCTTCGAAGTCAAACTTTGTAAAGTTAGACCATCTTAGGGAAAAAATATCAACATTCACAATAAGGAATCAATATAATTAGATGCGCCATGAATTTAGTTTCATATTAAATAACTTTAGTATTGTAGATGTTAATATTTTTCATATAAATATGGTCAAACTTTATGAAGTTTGGGCTCAGACAAATCTTATATTTGGAGTAAAAAGGACCAGAGGGAGTACCATTTGTTCAATACAGCAGCCCGCCGGTGTGCACTTTTAGCGTATTAGAGAAAGAAGGTATTGATGTAGTTATGAAAAATGGTTTGTCCTTTTTTGAATGCGGTTAACAATATTAGTGAATTTGGTCAACTTTTTTTTGCAATTTTGTAAACACATTTTTTTTAATTTGACGAACAATATTTAATTACTTGAATTATATTTTTCCACACCGTGAAAAAATTTGAGTTTGGTGATATATGATAAATAAAATTTATATTTTAGTTGAGCTTTTATTTCAATGTTGTGAACATCCTTGTATTTTGGTGAACTATTTTTGACTTTGTGAACTTTTCTTGAATTTTCATGAATAATATTTGAATTATAGTGAATCTTTGTAATGGATTTTTGTGTTTTTAATGATTTTGGTGAACTTTTTTTAATGTTGTGAACATAAATTGAATTTTCTGAACAATTTTTTCAATTGTATGAAATATATTTGAATTTTTATGGACAATATTTGAGTTCTGGTGAACTTTTAGAAAACATAATTAACTTCTTTGGATGTTGTGAACAAAATTAAGTTTTCTAAACATTTATTGGATTGTGTGAACTATAGTAGACCTTGCATGAACAATTTCAAATGTCATGAATTGTTTTGGAATATCATGATCAATATTTCAATTTGGTGAAATATTTTGAATATCGTGAACTTTAGTATGAATTTTGCTGAAATATATTTTTTAATTTGGTGATCTTTGTTTGAATTTGAAGAACAATATTTGAGTTTTTTGTGATTTTTTTGAATTTGGTGAGCAATATTTGAGTAACACTAACAATTAAGTCTTCCTTTACGAATTTAAATGAAGTTTTTTTTACACAAATCCATTGTTTAATTTCTTAAGAATTTTCATATTTTTTCTTGTTAAGGATGATTTATGGGCGCTACGGCAAATTTTCATATATGAGAGCGCAAATTATAACACCAACCAAACTCAATTATCCATAGTGAAGTCATTCTTACAAAAAATGTTAGTTGTGTCCGGCTATCGAACGGCTAATCTTGAAAAATGTTAGTTATGTCCGGCTAGCGAGAAAAAGGTGTACGAGTCTCACTATGGTGCACTTATTATGGCATCCAGAGGTCATAGGTAATGAACGCATTGACATCAATGCCGAGCCAGTTGCTAGATATTGTCCAAGGCGTAAAACCTTGCTATCGATTGGCTAATCTAGAAGAACACTCCTGCCTATCATTTTTTTCCAATTATAACAGAAAAGAATTGAAACCATCCATTTCTGCCTAAGTGTGGGCTGACGGCCATGATTTCTCGATCTCACTGTCATCATTATCATCATCGAGTCCACAGGGCATGTCCCTTGGTGCAGGTCATGGATGCATCGTGTGCGTATAACGATGAGATGATTTCAGCGACGATGTTCGGGCACAGGGTCGACACTTTTTAAATGTTGTGTATTTATTTTGCTCCTGTTGTTCTACTAATCCATATCCTCTCATGTGATAGTTATCTCCTATGTCCCACCACATAAGAGTGGAATCAACATAATATTCACATGCTAATGATCTTGCTTACTTGAGTGATGAAGAAGAATATACGATGGAGTATGATTGTTGAGCCCAGCGGTCAGCATGGACAATATGTTTGTATTCCATCGATCATGTGGTGATGGTTTGTAGGACGGAATAATAATTTATTCAGACAAAAATGTCTAAATTAATCATGTGTGAATATTACTATTAGTGTACTTAATTAATCGGACAAATGTATCTTTTTGTTGCATACCGCTTTCTCGAACAATATTGTTTGAGATATGCGACTGTTCAGAATTCTTACCAGTGATTCCAATCTCCTGGATCAAAAGTCCATGTTCTGTCACGATAGAAAATATAATGTTGCTAGAGTCTATGCACTCAAAATGATGCCGTAGAATTTATAATTATGGGAAAGGGTGATCTCCATAGCTTAGATCAAGTGGTATTTTTTGACAAAGTAACATGTCTTGACAAGCTGAAAATCATGAATCGCCCACCTCAGGCGTTTTTTTTTAAATAGAGAGTTGTATTAATTAAGTAGAGAAAACATAGTTCGTACAATCGTGCAAGGCCTCGCTCAACATGCAGGTTGGCACTGTGCCTTGCATAACCCCACCACGCAACTCTCTACGCCCCAACTGGGCAAGACTATGATCAAATGTATCGTCCCTTCTATCTACTTTGCAAACTCTAACTTCTCTGTTCCCTTTCATGTCTTGAAACTCCTTTGCAATTGTTCCAACCACCGATCTATCATGACTATGGACATGATTTTAAGGTCCCTTTGTTTCGGTACAAATGGTCAATCTGCCAGGAGGCGGGGTACAGGTAGACCCATAGTACGGAATGACAGCAGTGGATTTGGACAATCTTGGGTACCCAGACGAAGCATTCGTCCTAGCCAATGATGTGGCGAAGGTTTTCTATGTGAAGGACATGTCTACCAAACCGAGAAAAAGAAAAGATAAGGAAGCGAATACATCATACGATGAGCCAAAGCGCCACATAGTTCTTTCAGGGAAAAGTGACATCTGGGAGTGGAGGGCAAGACAGACATGTCTGAACATTATGAAAAATTTCATGAAATTCCTCCCTTCAAAGTCAAGGCTAACCCAAGCACCTATTAAACGATGAAGATTATTCATGGTTACGGCACAATAAGCAAGGGACACACGCGAAGAAAGAGTGAATACTTTCTCTCCAGAACTATTCTGATGATGACTCTGATGATGGCTTTGATTACGCTAATAAAAATGAAATACCTTTTGTAGTAGATGAGTTTTCGTCCAAAACCCTCATACTTCGAAATAGATTGTCCATTTTGTACACGAAGTGCATCCAGTTTTTTCGGTAACCCACTCAACTTTTAAGCACGTGCTATGTGGGTGAAATGATGATACCATGCCAACTTTCAACCTTTTAGAGTTCAATTGTAGGGCTTTTTAATTTCAGGGTCATTTAGCTAAAAAATCAGTAAATGCATGAAAAAATACCAAATGAAGTCAGAAAGGGTTGAAAATTGATGATCTGGCTTTGAATGGTGCATGTTGAACGCACAAAAAGTCTGGAGTTTAAATAAGTTTAAAAAAATGAAATGCCTTTGTAACAGATGAGTTATTGTCCGAAACTGTGATACTTCGAGAGAGATTGTCCATTTTGTACACGAAGTGCATCCAATTTTTCTCGTAACCCTCTCAACTTTTTAGCACATGCTCTATGTGGGTGAAATGATGATACCAAGCCAACATTCAACCTTTTCAGAGTTCATTTGTAGAGCTCTTCAATTTTAGGGCCATTTAGTTCAAAGAATGAACTAATAGGAAAAAAATGAACTAAAAAGCTTTTATAAAACTCTAATAGCAAAAAGAATGAAGTAAAAAGATCAATTAAATATAATATTCTTCAGTAGAAAAAAGAATCAACTAAAAAGAATCAAAATAATATTAACTAAAATTATCAAAGTATTTATTTGTTAAAAAGAATCAACTAAAATATTAACTAAAAAGAATGAACTAAAAAGAATCAAAAAGAATTTTCATAAAAAATGCCGCCTACTAGGTCACCACAGCCTGCATATGACTAGAAATCCATCTGTACATGGGCCAGGATGAAGGCCCGCGGGCCCAGCAGGCCCAACAGGGCATTGAAAAAGTTTAGGCATGTACTGCCTACAATAGAGAGGAGTTCGATAGCACTGTCACCGTGGGACTTCTAAACCACTGCACACACCTCTCAACTAGTGAGGTGGGACTAAACATGTGGCTACGGCAGCACCTGCCCTTTGGTCCGGGTTGGTGGCTGCAACCGGGACCAAAGGAACCCTTTGGTCCCGGTTGGAGCCACCAACCGGGACTAAAGGCGCCCTTTCATCCTGGTTCGTGTCACCAACCGGGACTAAAGTTCTCTGCTTCCCGCCCTTTGGGCTGCTGAAATTAACCTTTAGTCCCTGTCGGTGGCACCAACCCGGACCAATGCTTTGTGTATATAAGCAGCACTTAGCAGTTTCTCGAAAGCTCAGTTCTTCTTCTCCCCGACGACCCCAGGCTGCTCCTCGATGTTGTCACTCCCATCACTGTCGAGCCTGCCCCGACGCCGTCAAGCCCTGTCCCGACGCCGTCAAGCCCTGCCCCGACGCCGCCGCTCCCTGCCACGATGTGCCACCCCTAGTGAGCTCTGCCCCCTTCCCCTACGTCGACGCCGCCTTGCCTTGCACGGCCGCCACCGCCCCTGCCCCTGCCCTGCGCCGCCGCCGCCCTTGCATTTTTTAACAAAGTTTATATGTTCATATGTATGGATGGATGGATGGATTGATGTATATGGTCATATGTTCATAGAATTTTTTCTTAAATTGTTTGTATGTTCATATGTATGTATGTATGGATGGATTGATGTAACATAGAATTTTTTATGTTCATATGTTTGTAACAAAATTAGAATTTGTTATGTTCATAGAATTTTTTTCTTTAAATTTTTGTATGTTCATATGTATGTATGGATGGATGGATTGATGTAACATATAATTTTTTATGTTCATATGTTTGTAACAAAGTGTCTCCATTTAGAACGTAATAGATCAATGGCGGTCATCTAACAAAGTGAAAAATTAACCGTAACTCCGAATATGCCCTCTGTTCGTCTATCACAAGCAGCTAACATAGCGAACCTAGAACCGCCCCCTCCGGTTCATCTGTCCGAAAATGCAGACTTCAGGAAAACATTCTCGGATGTTATCCCCCTTCACATATATCATGTAGTGCGCCGCGTTAGAACACCCCTAACTCTCTCTGGAATTCAATATATGCCCGATAACTTCAACACAAGGGGGGTCCGCAAATCCTCGACGACAATGAGAGAGGAGGTCCGCAAAGTAGCCTCTCTCAAAAGATGGGATGACTCATCAGATATGAGGGGGGAGGACTCCTTGATGACCCACAAGTATAGTGGATAAACTGTAGTCCTTTTGATAAGTAAGAGTGTCGAGCCCAACGAGGAGCAGAAGGAAATGACAAGTGGTTTTCAGCAAGGTATTCTCAGGAAGCATTGAAATTATAAGTAACGAGTAGTTTGATAGCAAGATAATTTGTAACGGGCAAGTAATGGTAACGGTAACAAAAGTGCAGCAAGGTATCCCAATCCTTTTGAGGCAAAGGACAGTCATTAATAGTCTCTTATGATAAGTAAAATGTTCTTGAGGGTACATGGGAATTTCATCTAGTCACTTTCATCATGTTGGTTTGGTTCGTGTTCGCTACTTTGATAAATTGATATGTGGGTGGCTGGTGCTTAGGGGCTGTTCTTACTTGAGCAAACCTCCTACTTATGATTAACCCCCTCGTAAGCATCCGCAACTACAAGAAAGGTATTAAGAATAAATCTAACCATAGCATTAAACTTTTGGATCCAAATCATTCCCTTACGAAGTAGCGCATAAACTAGGGTTTAAGCTTCTATTACTCTCGCAGCCCATCATCTAATAACTACTCCACAATGCATTCCCTTAGGCCCAAGTATGGTGAAGAGTCATGTAGTCAACGTTCACGTGACAACACTAAGGGAATGACAACATACATACCATCAAAATATCGAACACATATCAAGTTCACATGATTACTTGCAACAAGATTTCTCGCATGACCTCAAGAACCAAAGTAACTACTCACAAATGATAATCATGCTCGTGAGCAGAGGGGTGTTAAATAGCATAATGGATCTCAACATATAATCTTCCAGCAAGTAAACCATATAGTAATCAACTACAAGATGTAATCAGCACTACTAGTCACCCACAAGCACTAATCTAAGGTTCCGGTACAAAGATTGAACACAAGAGATGAACCAGGGTTTGAGAGGAGATGGTGTTGTTGAAAGAGTTGATGGAGATTTCCCTCCCCAAGATGGGAGAGTTGTTGGTGATGATGATGACGATGATTTCCCCCTCCGGGAGGGAAGTTCCCCCAGCAGAATCGCTCCGCCGAAGGACAAAAGTGCTCATGCCCAAGTTCCGCCTCGAGACGGTGGCACTTTGTCTCGAAAGTCCTCTCTTGATCTTTTCTAGGTCAAAATGACTTATATGCTAGAAGAAGGGCACCGGAGGTGGGCCGACGAGGGCACAACCCACCACGGCACGCCTAGGCTCACGGGCGCACCCAGGTGGATTGTGCCCACCTAGAGGGCCCCCTCTGGTGGTTATTTGCTCCAATAATTCTTATTTATTCCATAAAAAACCCCATGAAGTTTCAGCTCATTTGGAGTTGTGTAGAATAAGTGGCCTGACGTAGCTTTTTCAGGTCCGGAATTCCAGCTACCGGTATTCTCCCTCTTTGTGTGAACCTTGCATATTATGAGAGAAAAGGCATTAGAATTACTCCAAAAAGCATTATTATGCATAAAAACATTATAAATAACAGTAGGAAAACATGAAGCAAAATGGACGTATCAACTCTCCCAAGCTTAGACCTCGCTAGTCCTCAAGCGAAAACCGAAATCGGAAAACATGTCCACAGACATAGAGAGAGAGAGGTGTCGATAAAAAAAATATGGACATAGAAGCATCATGTATATTATTATAACATCAACAATGCTTAACATAAAACTTTATCATAGAACTTTTGATAAAACTTCTATCATATAACTTCTCATGAATAAGTAACAATTCATCACAACATCGAAGTATAAAGCATAAACTCTATTGAAAACTAACAAACTATGTTCTCACTGCATATACATGAGCAAAAAGTTTCAACCGTACACATAGAAAGATAGGGGTTTATAGTTTCGCCTCCCAACGTATTCACCTCAAGGGTGATGTCAACAATAATAAGTCATGCCACCCATATCAAACTGGATATATGTGCCTAGATCTTTCCTCACCACATGATGCTTGCCAAAAGATAAAATAAAAAAGAATAAATGGAAATACTATGACTCTTACATAAAAGTAAAAGATAGGACCTTCATAGAGGGAAGCAGAGGTTGCCATGC